>NC_072444.2:50440000-50680000 GCF_028878055.3 Symphalangus syndactylus
AGACAGTTCCCGCCTGGAGGGCTGTCCTGTGCCCTCTGTTTTCCCACTCCTCGGAATGTTAATAAATCTGTTGAGTCCAGATCTGGCACCAAACTAAGTGCTTTGCTGCACCATCTCATCTATTAATCATAGCAGCAACCTGAGGATGCATTATTATCCCCATTTCACAGATGAAGGGTCTAAGGCCCACAGATTAACTTGAAGCAGCAGCAGAATCAGATCTGACTGGTTTCAGAGTCTTTGACTTGTGTTGCTTTGTGTTGTTTGGGTACAGTGATTGGAGATAGACACACAGAGACACACACACTGTACATTTAATAGTGCAGACCCAGCACCAGTCGGTTGCTCTTATCGTCTGTGAGGACATCAAGAGTATAGCCTTTGCTGGGAAGGTCAGTGAAGGAGGAGCAGGGCTGGACTTGAGTGCAAATGCTTAACTTGGAAAACTGGCCTGAAAGGGTGGGCAGGCAATGGACATTAGGGCTCCGTGGGAACATCATGCTGAAGATACCCCGAAACCATAGTGAGCAGTCTCCCTCCATTCAGAAGCCAAGCCCAGCCCCTGCTTGGAGGGCCCCCAGTGTAGTCCTGAACCCTAGGTGAGAATACATCCCTGAAACAGGAAGATTCCCCTTGCCTGCTCTCCACCAGCCTGGGAGGGACCCCGTGGTGCCCCATCATACCTCTGTCATCCAGGCCAGCAGCCGCAGGAAAGAGAAAGGGAGGGAGGGACTCTGCCTGGAGCCCCTTGGAAAATAAACAGCTGTGCTTTGTGCTGTTGAACCAAAGAGACAGGTCAAGCCACTAAACCTCCCTTCTCTCCTGTTGGCCATAAAACTAATTAGCCCTGGAGATGGTAAAGGCTATAAACCAAGTACCAGGGCTCCTTCAGAGGGTTCTCGGGTCATCACAGTCATAAATCAGCGTGTGGTGAGGCCAGCACTTGAGTTTCTGTGCAGCACTGTCAGAATGGGCACGGGCAGGGGTCCTGGCTCAGGTGGGGGCTCTTTCCACACCAGCTTTTTGAAGACTCCCAATTCCCCAGCAAGAAGATGGCTTTGTGCCCACTTTAGATGAGAGGTGGTGCCTCACTTGGCAAAGTCAATGAGGGTTGGGCAGAGGGGCATAAGCCGCCTGTCTGAGTTCTGCTGCTGGGGGCGGGTTGCCCTCCATCGTCAGGAGGTCCTCGTGGAAGGCCTTAAAGGGTCCTTGCAGCCTTTGCAGCGCAGGGATGAGCCCTTGGCTCCTCCACCATCCCGCCTCATCCCTCCTCAGAAACACCTCAGGGCCACAGTTCTGAGTCACTTTGGCTGGGCAAAAGGTCCACACCCACGTAACGGGCTCAAATTGGGTCCAAGGACCTGGGACTCTGGCCTTGCTCTGCCACCAAGCAGCTGGTGGCCTTGGGTAATGCTGCTGGCCCTCCCTGGTACCTGACCCTGGGTGCCTGGGCCACACACTCATTAGACCAGGTGAAATTGACCACCAGCTCTGCATTTCATGATTCACAGGGCCCAGCTCCAACTCTTGTCTTCACACCCTATAGTCTTTGCCTTCAAGATTGAGCAGTGATGGGAGAGGTGGTGACGCATCCCTAGTGGGAGGTCATGGTCCTAATTCTGGCCTGCCCTCCCCAGCAGGGCCAGCTGGGTCCTCTGGAATGCAGGCACTGAGACTGACTTAGGAACCTGAAAGATTTGTTGTAGGTATGCCTGTGAACTATGGGGAGTGGGTACGGGGAGTGGGATGGGCAGGAGGCACTGATACTGCAGTGTAGACACGCCAACCTCTTGGCCAGCTTTACAGGGAGACCCAGAGCAAGGATGGCCCCTCAGAAGAGTCCCAGGTGGGTAGGTGTAGCAGGACCTAGTGCCCTGCCCCACCCTGCTCAGTCCGTGGCCCAGTGCTACCCAGGATGCAGGGCCTTGGCTGGAAAGTGGAGGAGGGTCCTGAAAGTGCTACAGGGAGCCTGGTGGCTCCTGTGCTCCCCGCTGCTCGAAGGCAAGTTGTCTCTTAAAAGGAGATTAAAGAGGCACCTCTGAGGCTGCCATCCCAGCCATGTGACCCTTGGCATGTGAGGAACAGCTCTGAGCTCAGCCTCGTCATTGGGTGAGGAACAGTGCCTCCCTCCTAGCACTGTCAGAGATAGCGTCAAGGAGGCCCTCACACAGGACCCATTGCATGGTGTGGATGAGGGGCGGCTGCTATTATTATGACCGTGGTTTTTAACTTTATTGGTGTGTTTCCCCACTGGCTGTTGAGATTTAAGTCCTGGAGAGAACCTTTGTCTCCTGCCTTCTCTCACCTTGGGCAGTCAGCTCATCATCCCGGGCTCCCAACAGCCATTCCTGCTCTGTGGGTGGCTCCATGCCCTGTCTGTCTCCAGCCCCAGGAGCCGGTTTTGGCTGACAGAAAATAATTCTGGATCTGTGGTGTTATGGGCTAAATTGTGACCTCTCTGTCCCCTGTTCGTAGGTTGCAGTTCTAAAGCCCAGTAGCTCAGAATGTAACTGTATTAGAAGAGAGTCTTTCAAAAGGTCATTAAATTAAAATGAAGTCATTGGGGTGGGCTGTAATCCAATATGACTGATGTCCTTATAAGAAGAGGACATTTGGACACAGACACATACATAGGGATGACCACGCAAAGACACAGAGGGAAGGTGGCCCCTACAAACCAGGGAGAAGGCCTGGGACAGAGCCTTCCCTCATGATTCAGAAGCAACCAGCTTTGTAAATACCTCATCTAGGACTTTCAGCCTCCAGAACTGTACAACGATACATTTCTGCTGTTTAAGCTCCCAGTCTGTGGTACTTTGTTATGACAACCCTAGCCGACTAATACATGCGGTTTTAAAAAATTGCATCAGTTAGAGTACCTTCAACTGCAAATAACAAGACATCTGATTAAGAGTGGCTTAAGCCACAGAGACATTTAATGACCTCATGCAGCAAGAAGCACAGAGATGAAGAATTCTACAATGATGAACGTAGAATTGTAGAATGTCAAGGGCCCTAGCTCTTCCCAACTCTGCACTGTTTCCTGAGTTGGGCTTTTGGTCTTTGGACAGCTTTAGATGGGTGGTCTGGGAGGGTCTCGCTGAGGAAATGACATTTGACTAAGACCTGTAGCTTGAGAAGATGCCAGCCCAGGCCAGGCACAGTGGCTCACATCTGTAATCCCAGTGCTTTGGGAGGCTGAGAGAGAGGGATTGTGTGAGGCCAGGAGTTCGAGAGAAGGTGCCAACCCTGAGCAGAGCCAGGAAATGACCAGCTTCCATTGCTATGGAGCCAGGACCTGCAACCCCCTGGGGCTGGGGCTGGATAACAATTGGCCACTGACTTTGACTCCCAGGCCAAGGCCACCTGGTTCAGTGCCTGCCTTCAGGCAGAGCCAGGCGTCCATCCAGCATTGACAGCTCATTATATTTGACTATTTTTCATTTCTGGCAACATTAGTAGAAGGATATGCAAATAAGAAAATCAACCGAATTTGTTTCTCAGAACAAAGAACGACATTTAATCAGCACAATAAACACTTACATGCAGCCATTTGCTGTGTGTTGACAGTTAATAGAGAAATAATGGGTAGAAGGAAAAGCGTGAAAAGCAAAGAAATAGAAAAGAAGAGGAATAGGAGAGACCCTGGTTGTAATAGAATGAATAGAAGATCAAGGCGTTTGGAGACCTGAGGTTGTTCATTCATTCATTCATTCATTCAACAAATATTTATTGAGAACTTACTAGGTTCCAGGAAATTTTTTTTTTTTTTTGAGATGGAGTCTTTTTCTGTTGCCCAAGCTGGAGTGCAGGGGTGCAGCTGCACAATCTTGGCTCACTGCAACCTCTGCCTCCCAGGTTCAAGTGATTCTTCTGCCTCAGCCTGCTGAGCAACTGGGACTACAGGTGCCCGCCACCATGCCCAGCTAATGTGTGTATTTTTAGTAGAGACGGGGTTTCATCATGTTGGCCAGGCTGGTCTCAAACTCCTGACCTCAAGTGATCCGCTCACCTCGGCCTCCCAAAGTGCTAGGATTACAGGTGTGAGCCACCGCACCCGGCCCCAGATACAGTATAAAACGCTGAAAACAGATTGATTAAAGCAGATACTGCTCTTGCCTCCCTAGGACTTACATCGCCATGGGAGTTGGAAGACATTCATCAAGCAATCTCACAAATACATGCATTGTGACATGTACTGTATTTTGACAGATAATAATGCATAATACGAAGAGGGCATAGAGGGACCTAGGCCAGCCAGGAGGGGAAGAAAGGCTTCCCTAAGGAAGTGATGAGATCAGCAGGGAGAGCAAGAGTCAATGAGGCAAAGAGATTGGGGTTGAGGGTAGGTGTGTCCAACACAGGGAGCAACCTTCGCAAAGGCCCTGAGGGAGGAGGAAGAAGGGTGGTGCCTACGGGCCCTGAAAGCAGGCCAGTGGGAGAGAACACAGCAGTGGGGCAAGTGAGAGGAGGGGATACAGAGAGGTGGTGGGGCCAGAATGCTCAGGGTCTACCGAGCTGTGGTGTGGAGCAAGGGTCTCTGTGCAAGTATAGTATTAGGATTTATGTTTTAAGATTATTCCAGCTTCTGGGTAGGGAATGGATGGTGAGGGCAAGATGGGGCAGGAAGGCTGGTGGGGAGGCCTTCGAGCCCGTCGAGGCAAGAGACAATGGTGGCTTGGACTAGAGCAGATATCTCAGCCTCGGCACTGCTGACATGGGGTGCTGGACACTTCTTTGTTATGGGGGGCTGCCCTGTGCATTGCAGGAGGTTTAACAGCAGCCCTGGCCCCTACCCACTAGATACCAGTATAATCCCCCCAAATTGTGACAACTGAAAATGTCTCCAGACATTACTGGAAGTCCTCTTGTGGACAGCATTGACCCCTGTTAGAAGCCTGGACCAGGAGGAGGGTGGTGAAATGGAGAGAAGTGGATGGCTGGAGAGAAGAAGGTTAAGGGGGGAGTGAACAGGAATTGGCCATTGAATGTGTGGGAGTGGGAGAGAAGGTGCAGAGGGTGACTCTGTGCCACAGGATGGATGGGGGTGCCCCTCGCTGCCATGGAGAATGGCAGAAGTCAGTCCAGGCTGGAGTGAGCATGGGAAACTGGCCATATCTGTGCTCTGCCATGAACTAGCAACATCTCAGGCACGTTATTTTCTCCTACTTGGTCTCGATTTTCTCACCCTCAAAAGACAATATTTGTGCTTGATCTAGAAAAGCAGATATGCAAAGGGGCCACTCTCCTTCCTGCACCTGAGGCAGACACAGCTAATCAATCACAGCTCTCTGAGCCTGGAGTCTTCTCCCCACAGTGCTTCAGGACAGCTGGCAGTGGAGGCAGGGTGTCAGAGAGAAAACCCATTTGCCATCCCTGAACTTGAAATTCATTTCAAGCCCTTCCAACTTACCACAACGTTGACATTTTCTTGATGACAATCAAAGTATGCTTGATAAATTCTGAGCAACAGTGTGCAGACCAGGAGCCTCCCCAGCCATCAGGCCAGTTCCATTCCTGCCATGTCATCCACCCCAAGGAGAGCACTTCCTGCGTGCCTGTTGTTGCAAATACGTAACAGGGCTTTGGAAGTCTCCAGTGACAGACTCCTAGAGGCCTCAGGGCTGTCCCATCCTCAGGGTCCTTGGTGCTGTCTCCCCCTCTTGCTTGATGTGTCTCTGAGATTGACTGTCTGCCTCAGTCTCTAGGTGACTGAATCCCCCTTCACCTCATCCATGCATTCTCTGTCACTGTCCCCAGGCAGCTCATAACAGAGTGGAAGTAGATATTTTATGGCTTTTTCACTTTTTTTCAAAAGCACTTTATGCTTCCTGTTAATGCTTTAAAAAGCAGATGCATGAAATGTGAATTTTTAAATATTTGTCTTCCTTCCAATTCCAATGATGTAGCGAATCCACCATTCGAATAACCTTATACTGCTGTGGTGGGTTAAACTGTGTCTCCCAAAGATATGTAGGGTCTTTGCAAAAGTAACCAAATTAATATGAGTTCACATTGGATGTGAGTGGGTTCTAATCCAATGATCGATGTCCTTGTAAGATGAGAGAAAGTTGGACACAAACACACGAGGTGAACACTCTGTGACAACAGAGGCAGAGGTTGGAGTGGTGAGTTTGCAAGCCAAGGACCCCAGGGACTGCCCGCAGCCATCAGAAGCCAGGAGAGAGGCATGGAACAGATTCATCTTCATAAGCCCCAGAAGTATAATAACAGTGATGTAATAATATTATTATATTATTATAGTAATCATATAATAATATGATAATCATATAATGATAACATGATGATTATTGCTGTTTTACAGCATTATTAACCTTGCTGACACCTTGACTGCAGACTTCCAGCTCCCCAGAGTCTACGAAAGAATACATTTCTGTTGTTCTAATTCACTTAGTTGGTGATAATTTGTTACAGTAGCTCTAAGAAATGAATACAACATCCAACCCCAATTCCCTGGAAATTAGGCTGCCATTTATGTTTGTGGTGTGCATGGATTTCTTCCTCTCCAATTCGTGACTCACAATGGAGAAGCAGGTTTCCCTACCACTCACCTCCTTGCCCCTGGGCCACCTGCGTTGGAGACTCACAGGCTCTGAACTAGGACCATGACTCACAGAGCTTGGTCCCTGTGCCAGCCAGTCTCCAGGATGGCCTGCAATGACCCCTGCCTCCTGGAATGCATGCACATGTGTAGGGTACAGCCTCATACCTGCCTGTCCCACCTCACTCGCCCCACCCAAATCCCAGCCGTGCTGGATCCTGACTTTATTTAAAAGATTGGTATTTTGTCACCATGGATGTTGTCACATTCATTTTTATTTTTCAAAATATTACTTGTTTTCACCACGGAGGTTTTTGTTACCCCTTTAAATTTTGCACCCAAGCAAGTGCCTCACTTAGTTCTGGCCCTGGTCCCCTCTCACATTGCAACAGGGCTGACCTAGCTGACGAATGGAATAATAATTGTGACTTATGAGGCTAGGTCACAAAAGCCATTTCAGCTTTCTCCTTGGTCTCTTGCCTCGTTCACTCCAGCAGAAGATGGTTGCCTGTCAGTGAGGACACTGAGCGTAGCCCTGTGGAGAGGCTGACAGGATGAGGAACTGAGGCCTCCCGCCAACTGCCAGCACCAGTGTGCCAGGCCTGCGAGTGAGCACATCTCACAGCCCCAGGAAGCCCCATCAACAGGTGAATGTAACTCTGAGACACCCCTAGCCAGAACCACTATCCAGATTGCTCCCCAAATCCTGATCCACAGAAACTAAAAGAGATAATAAATGATCATCATCACTTTAAGCTACTAAGTTTTGGAGTGGTTTGTTTTACAGCATTATTAGTTAATACAATTCCCTTCTTCAGTGTCTATGATATCCTTCCCCTACTCCCCCTGGCTAGCTCCTATTGGCTCTTTGGATTGTCTCATTTCATGGAGCACCTCTTCCAGGAAGCCTTCCTGAATGCCCCCAGCTGTGTTAAGTGTCCTTTACACTTTACTCTCCAGCTGCACAGAACTACCTTTTGTTCCTAGGCTGGACCTTGCTCTCTTTCATTTCTGAGTCTCTGTACCCACCGCTCTCTTTCCCTGGAATATTGCCTCTCTTTGCCTCTCATTCTGTCAGATTCAGCTCAGGCATCACCTCCTCCAGGGAGGAGTCCTCTGATTCCCTGGCTGGGTTGGGCATCCTCCTGTGTGCCTCTTTAGCACCTTGTGCAAACTTTTATCAGGTTACATTATGGTTGCATGACACTGCTTTCCTGCAGGGCTGCGTGTTCCTGGAGGATGGGAACTGTGTCTTATCATTCTGCTGCCCACCATATGATAGTGAATGAAAGATAGGATGTGCTGGGGACTCATATGAGAAGAGGAGGTTGAGATCTCTGCAGCAGACATTCCCAAACCTGGTGGAGCATCAGAACCAGGTGCTGAACTTTTAGAAAGTAGAGATCATGGTCTGGGAGACAGACATCTGGCTCCAAGGATAGACACCACATCCACAAACCTAAATTCAAGCTAAGTTTGGCACCTTGAAAGAGAGGACAGCCACAACGGGATGACAAAGTGGGAGCGCAAACACAGCACCCAGAGGGGCCAGAGGGTGATGTAATTTACTGATGCTGGATGAATGAACCAGGTGGGGGCTGTGCCAGACTAGAGAAAAAAGCCCCTGCCAACTCCCAGCTCACAGGTCACCTCTTCAAGAAGGTGTTCACAGACCCCAGACTCCATCAGGTCTCTCTGTTAGGGGCTCACTTAACACCAAGCACCTCTCCCTTGAAGCACTTCTTGTCACTGTAATTAACTAATTTCTTTCCTTTTTCTTTTTTAGAAATAGGGTCTCATAGGACAATGGCTCAGTACAACCTCAAACTTCTTGGCTTAAGCGACCCTCTCACCTCAGCCCCCCCAGTAGCTGGGACTACGGGCACACCACCATGTCTAGCTGGGACTACAAGCACACCACCATGCCTGGCTAATTAATTTTTTTTTTTTTTTTTTTTTTTTTTTTTAGAGATAGGGTCTTGCTCTGTTGCCCAGGCTGATCTCAAACTCCCGGGCTCAAGCAATCCTCCTGCCTCAGCCTTCCAAAGTGTTGGGATTACAGGCGTGAGTCACTGCACCTGGCCTTGTAATGATCTAATTTCTTGTATGGTTTATTTATCAGGGTCTGCCTTCCTAACAGGCTGTAGGTTCCTCAAGGGTTGGGACTGTGCCTGTGTTCTGGGCACCTGCCCATGCCTGGCAATTTGAAGAAGCTCAACTGCTGCATGTTGAAGGACTGAATAATTGCATGAGCAACCATCGATAATTGCATGCTACAACCATCGAACTTGCAGGGTTCTTCCATGGAATAAGTGAGGTAATTACGTGTGGAAATGGATGAATGTTGTACTTGTTATAAAATAAGATCATGGGCTGGAGAAATAATCCAGCGAATGAGTGAACCATTCAATGGCATCAGCTGCCCGAGTGGGCGGAACTTAGGTTCTTTCCACAAGAGAAGTTCCCTAGGAGTTTCCGTCGGTAGCTCGCGAGCACACCAGAGGTCTGGCCTGTGGATGAGATTGTTCCTTATTTCCCCAGCTTCAGCACCACAGAAGAGACCAGAGCCTGCCTTACCAGCTCCTCTAGCACCGAACACGTGCCAATTCATGTCCTGAATGCTCACTTCACTTCTTCACCTTGCTTCACTTCACTTACAGCACGGGAACAGAAAAGCCTAGAGAGGATAGATTACCTGTCCGGGTGCCTCCCACTGCAGAGTGGGCGTGTCTTAGGAGCTTCTCTTCTCCTCCAGCCCGGTGCGGCCTCGTGTCATCCATACGACCCACCGGCAGAGGGCAGGGCCCGCGAGTGGGGCCAGCCTCCTGGTGACTCTCGCCTCCTCTCTTCCAGCGGACGCTACCAGAGGGCGAAGGTCTGACTCTGGCCAACGGCCCAGAATTTCTGGCCCAGTTTTGCTTGAGGAAGCCAATTGTGCAGGAGGTCAGGATCCCGGTAGGGTGAGAGTGGGAAAGTTAACATTCCCAAGAGACTCCAAGCAACAGGATTTCCTGACCTGGGACTATCACCTTTCTCACATTACATGGCCAGATTTACTTCCTGCTATTATTAAAAGTATGAAAAAGATGAAGATATTTGTTTAATGGAAACAAGGGCAAGAGTTTGCCTAACTCTGGACTTTGAGGAGGCCGTAGGATCATGGCGCTAATGGCAGTTGGAGGGCTGAGAGGGGACTCTAGCCCTGGCTTTACCTGCCTTTGTCATCAGCTGGAGCAAGCAACTCCACAACCTCGGAGCCTTAGTTTCCTTTTATGTAAATGGCAGGGAGGGTGGGTGGTAAGTGCAATGCTGAATCAGAACTCATAGAGCTGCTGGGTGGACATGTGAGCTAAAAGAGGGGACAGGTTTTGCAACCTGAAGGATGCCATTTGCGTTTTCCTCATCAGTTTGATCTCCTCCTCCAGTCATCCAGCACCTCCATCTGACCTTCTCAGCTGAGAGGTCCTCAGTGTTCCTGTGGCCTCCAGGAGAAAGGTCCCCCTCCCCAGCTGAGGCCAGGCTGATGGCAGGCTGCACGGCCAGCCTTCCACAGTCACCTGAAGGACAGAGAAAAGGAAGAGCTGGAAGCTTCTAGCAAGCTGCTGAACTGTGTCCTCCAGCTGCACCCAGCCCCCTGGAGGTAGTGCCAGAGCACGTGGTGGTGGCTGTGTAGGAAGGCCCCTTTCCTGCCGCCCCATACTGTCTTTGGGATCTGCTTTTTACTGCCACAGCCTATGTGCTCCTGATTCTTCTCTCAAGCCCTGGATGGAAACCGGCCCTTGATCCCTGGCTCTGCTTCCTTGGAGGAGCTACTTAACCATTCAGTCCTCTCCGCAGTTAGCTAGTAAGGTTGTCCTGCAAACTGAAGCAGAGAGTCCTCGCAAAGGGTGCAGAGTAGAGCACCCACAGAGGAGCCTCTAAAGCACTTTCCATGAGGTGAATGGCTTCTCCTCCCCAGGAGACCCAGGAAGGAAAGGAGAGCTGGTGAGTGGGTGGGCTGGGTGAGCCCAGGGGTCAGCTTCCTCCCTCTGGCCCACAACTAGCCTCTGAATCCCAGTGTCACACACGACTCTAAGTTGGTCTTGGGACCAAATCTCTGACCTCTTTGGCTGCAAGTATGAGAAGCCTTATGTAGTGCTAAAACAAAATTTTCACTTCTCCTTTTTGGCTTCTTAGAATCCATCAGCTGAGAGAAAATGAATTCACTAGCGTCTTGGCAAGAATTTATTTCATTTATTGCAATAGCCTCTGTTTACATTTCAAAACCACGCAGACAAGTGCGTGTGAGAGAATATATTCTGTCCATGGATAATGCCTGGGACCCTGATGAATTCTCTGGCAGGCCCCCTTGCTGGGCACCAGTTTTGTCACCATCCAATAAAGTCTTAATATAAATCTGGCTCTCAGGCATGAGCTATCTTAACACATTTTGCTAGGCATGTATTATGATAAGCCCATTTTGCAGATAAGAAAAGAGAGGCACTGAGAGCTATTGTAACTGCTCAGGACAAAAAGATAGGAGAGCACGAGTTAGGTCTGGGTGACCCCAAAGCCCATGTTTCCCCCCATATTCTCCTCTGCCCCATGAGAGATAATCTCTGCTAATCTCGTCTCTGTGGCTGGGGACTGGGAACTCCTCAACAGTGAAGTGTCAACTACCAGCCACATGTTAACATTTCCTGAACAGCCACAATGCTTTTGTATCCATTGCCTCATTTAATCCCCCAAGAATTCAATTAGTTGCCCTGTTTTACAGAGAAACAAATCAGTCCTCAGAGAGGTTGAGCAACTTGCCCAAGGTCACAGGTTTAGGAAGAGGCAGGGCAGGGATCAGAATCCAAGTCTGCCTGTCCCCAGATCCCTGCTGGCCTCTTTGCAGTGTGTGGGCTTCCCAAGGTCAGAGATAAAGAGGGCACACATAGCTAGCCTGAGCCATAACATCCCTCAATCCTGCCTTTCTTCCCCACTCACAACATGGTGGATATGAAAGAGTAAAATGAAAACCCTAATTGTTTGCCCCAGAGTTGATCCTACACCTGGGATGACTAATCAGTCTCCACAGAGGGTACATTTAGGGTCTCTGGAATGAAGGAGAATGTGGACAGAAAAATGGGGCTTTTAAAAAAACCTCAACTGAAAGTAATTTTCAATGTGCCAAATATTTCAGACTCAATCCAATACACAGGTTTATTACACAGAAGGCCAAAATATCTTAAACAGGCATTATTTTGCAACGAGAAGAAATCAGAGCAAATCCAGCCATCATTACTCCCAGGAGCTAAGAATGTAATTGTCTAATGTGACTTATAATCAGCTAAGGTCTTGTCTTGATGCTTTAGCCCACCAAATGGCTTCTCCTGTCTCCAGGGGACAATAATCCCTGCGGAATTCTCCTTAGCACAGATGGGTTTCTGCAGAGATAACGGGTTTTATTGCTTGAAAGCATTTTGCATTCTGTACTGCCGTTCCCAAGAAAGAGCTGGAAGTGTCCTGCTTTGCATCTGTCTCTTCTTATTCCAGATACTTCCAGAGCAGCTCAGAATCCCTTGGGCTGGGGACAAGTCGAGGCAGAACATAGAAAGAAGCACTTTGTGCCAGGCAGAGATTCTCCACCCTTCCTGTTGTATGATTCTGAGCACATCAGTCCTCATTCTCAGCCTTGGCTTCCTCTTCTGGAAAATGGGAAGAGGATGGTTCATTCAGATGCCTTGGGAATTGAGACTCCTATCCGAGTGCCTGGCACACAATACATACGCTGTAGCCCCTGTTCTTAATCAACAGCTTGACTGAAGCGTGGCCAGGGAGAAGCATGACTTCGTGCATGGACTTGGGTGCCCTTGGATGGTTGCTTGGTCAGCTAAGTGCTCCTTCTCGAGCATCCCTTTGATCAAGCCACTTCCCTTCTCAAAAGCATTCATTGGCTTCCTGGCTCCCCTGAATGCAATCCAGATTCTTGAACCTGGCCATCGAGGCCTTCATTTCCCAAAATGTCTTTTCAGCCAACTTTTCCACTATCCAAAGAGCCACTTAATAAATATTTCAAGAAAGAGAAAATACAATGAATCTAGCATTATGTGGCTGAAAATCTTGGCCCTGTTCCCAAGAAACTCATAAGCTAATTGGGAGCAGTAAGATACCAAAAGAAAAGGAACCTGGCATTGTTTCCTAAGTTATTTTATATTTTAATTAAGGGACCATCAGCTCAGGCCCAGAGCTCTAGTTCCATTTCTGCCCCATATTTGCAGGGCCTGCTCAAATGTGACACTTGGAGAATGCCATTTAAGCCACAGGCTAGGCACAGTGGTTCACGCCTATAATCCTGGCACTTTGGGAAGCCGAGGTGGGAGGATTGCTTGAGCATAGCAGTTCACGCCTACAATCCCAGCACTTTGGGAAGCCGAGATGGGAGGATTGCTTGAGCCCAGGAGTTTGAGACCAGCCTGGGCAACATAGGAAGACCCTGTCTCTAAAAAAAAAAAAAAATCTAAAAATCAGCCAGGCATGGTGGCACATGCTTGTAGTCCCAGCCAGTTGGGAGGCTGAGGTGGGAGGATGGCTTGAGCCCAGGTGTTCAAGACTGCAGTGAGCTAGGATTGCACCATTCCACTCCAGTCTGAGCAACAGAGCAAGATCCTGTCTCAAAAAAAAAAAAAAAAAGCTTAAGCCACAGATGGGTGGTGCAAGTTGCTGACCACACCTCCCAGGCCAGGTGGGCGTGGCAGTCTCATGAGGAAGCCCCCACACCAGAATGATGACCGTACCCACTTCTGTTTCCTCCATTCACACCTCACATTTGGCCAACAATCATACAGAATGTCAGAAATGGGTGTTCGAGGGTGTGTTTCCTTTTTGGTAAAAATACTTGCCTGTTAACCAGCATGATGACATGATAAATAAGCTTCCATTTGGTGAAAGTCAGGATACTCAAGGCCTGTGTGATTTAGAGACACTTTGCAGGGCTGCAAGAACTGTGTAGGAAGCCAGTGAGGCCTGGAGGCTCTGCCCTGTGGCTTTGCTGCCCGAAGCTTGATCCTCATCAGTCCTGGGTGTAGTCCATCACCTGGGAGGACTTCCGTTTGCCTAATGTTGAGTAAGAGGCCTGTGGGGACAAAGAAGTCCTGCCAGGAACATTGTATTTGTTGCAGATAAGCACATACAAGCGGGTAGGAGCTCCTCAAAAGGCAGAGGGCCCGGATTCCACCAGTGGCACTCAGGAGTTTATACAGCCATGTGGGGCTCCTCGTGAATGAATGCTAGTTTTCTAAATGTCTCCATGTGGCAGAATTTGGAGAGACTGCTTCCATTCTCACATGGTTGTGAGGTTTGGAGAAGGAGCTAGCCCTCTCTCACTTCAAACTTTAACAGGAGCTACACTCATCAACCGAAACCAAAAGCAGCCTAAGGGTTGTGCATGACTACAATTTTTTTTTTTTTTTTTTTTTTTTTTTTTTTTTTTTTGAGACGGAGTCTCACTCTGTCGCCTAGGCTGGAGTACAGTGGCATGATCTCAGCTCACTGCAACCTCCACCTCCCAGGTTCAAGCGATGTTCCTGCCACAGCCTCTCAAGCAGATGGGATTATAGGCACCCACCACCACGCCTGGCTAATTTTTGTATTTTTAGTAGAGACGGGGTTTCACCATGTTCACCAGGCTGGTCTCGAACTCTTGACCTCAGGTAATCTGCCCACCTCAGCCTCCCAAAGTGCTGGGATTACAGGCATGAGCCACCGCACCCGGTCGCCAGTCCATTTTTAACAGAGCCCTTTATTAATAGTCATTTGCAGGGCATACCTAGGCTAGTGTGTCCTAGACTCTGAGGTGAATGTGTCCATGATGCTTGGATGTAAGAAATGTCACCTTGATTTATCTAACCCATTATATCTGTTTCAAGACCTTCTCCCCATTGACACAGTGGGGCAAACATGACAATGGCAGTCATTCATTGATGCTCCCTCCCTCCCTGCCTAAGCCCTAAGGCATATTAGGAAGCTCTGCTGCATAGTGGGCAGTGGTGTCCCCTCTCTGGGCATGTGTGGCAGGCATCTTTGGGGTAAGGTTTGCCAGCCTGGCCTCCTGCCCAGCTCAGCTTTGCCCCTGCTGCGGAGGGCATCTCCTGCTGTTGGCCACACTTCCTTGGAGTCAGCCAGCTAGAGGGATCTCACGCAGGCTATGGGGCCTCCTTGGTTGGACTCGTGAGTCCCAGGTACCAAGGTAGTCTTTTCCACCACAGGTTGGGCCACTTGAGTGGGTATGGATTTGGAAGTCCCAGGTCCCATGGCCCATCCTGTTTTATCTCTCTCCTCCTTCCTCATCAGCCCCATGGAGCTGAGCTACACCTATTCTCTCTCTCTCTCTCTCATTTGGTATACCAAAGCCTCCACTTCTTGTCTCTTTGGGATTCCATGGTTGAATTATCCTTTTTGGGTCCCAAAACCCTAAAGCCCTTAAACCCAGAGGCTGTTAGACGCTGGAGCATGGGACTCAGATGCCCAGCTGCCGCAGAGAGCAATTCATTAACATTAAAAAGGCTAAGATGGGAATTTTTCTCAGAAAATCACCCATTACATATGAATCTTTATTGAACTTTCACAGCAGAGCCCCAAGAATATGCTAGTATCATCATCACCCCCATTTAACAGATGGGAAAATGGACTTAGAAGGATTAACCAATTGTCACATGGCTAGTGAGTAGGGCAGTGTCAGTTTTGCTTCCAGGTTCAAAGTCTGGATCCCCCATTATGCAGTGGTTCTTAGAGTAAGGCCTGATCCCTTCTGGGCCTCAGTTTTCTCAGCTGCATAGCGGCAGGTTCTAGCTACCAGAAGGCAGGCTAAACTCATGAAGCCCAGGCCTGCCCGATCAGCATCTCCCTTGGGCAGTCAGCTCTGGCCTACAGGCGTTTGACACACTTATGCTCAGCCACAGGCCCTGGGTGGATGAAAAAGTGCTCCTGATCAACGGGCACCTTAGCTTGGGGCTCAGTCAGTCATCAATGAGCTGACAGCTCACCTGTCTCAAAGGTGGCAACTTCAATAACTCTACCTCTGGGATATCAAAGCTGGCAAATGACCCTGGGAAACAGCTAGACAGCAGTACAACAGTGGCAGCTCCCGCGGCAGATGGGCACGTTCCCCAGGTCCCATCCTTCATCAGTGTGTGTCATTTTTATTGCAGCTTCTGCCTCCCCAGCAGGGAGGGACCTTCCCAGAGAGGATGTCTTGCGCCCCACCTGATCTTGTTCTGAGAGGAGGAGACTAGAAGAGAAGCATTCAACTCCCCAAACACAGCTGGGTTTGTTTCATTTAATCTCCCAGCCTGTTTTTCTGCTGTCCTCCTGAAGAATGTTTAATCTCACAGTTAAAACCACCAAAAGCGACTTTTTCTCCCCCTCAACTGCTCAGTAACACATGACCGTGGAAATTCATTTGGCCCCAGCGCCACAAGTCATAAAAGGCATCTAGTGGGCGGCATGAGTCAATTTCCATCAGGCCTTTGGACGGTGACGTAACCACAGCTTGTCAGTTTCCCCATCCAGGCAGCCCCAATCCCCCAGTGCAGACATCTGGAGCCAGGGATTGACAAGTGGATTCCAGGGCTGGGCCCTGCTTCCCGCCCTGTTCAGTTCCAGCCCAGCCATGGCCGCCGCCAACGAGGACATGCACTGTCTTTCTGCACATTCCCACGTACACACACCCCCGCAGCCCCCTCTCCACTCATTCCTGCGTTTCCAGCAGTGCGAATTCTGACAGCTCAGGCCATGTCAGCCTCTCCAGTGCATTCCTCACCACACCACCTCACTGCTCCTGAGCCTGCTGGCAGCACTCCCCCGCCCTACCTACCAAGCCGAAGGTGCAAGGAACCTCTTGATCCCCACTGTGTCTTTGTCCCAGGGCCACAGCAAAATAGCATCCCCCTCCCCCACACACCCTCTAGCCTAATTTATTGGACTTTTAAACACATTTATTTCCTGTGGTATCTACACCACACCAAACATCTGGAGGGAAACCGGGAGACAATCCACCAGGAATTTAAATGTTTATCCTGCACTGTAACTTTGAAAACTGAACCAGGAAAACTTGACGTCTTTAGCCAATTGCCTGGTGGTGAGTAGACTTAAGCCAATATATAATCTGTAAAGGTTGTCCCTCTTTGCCCTCTCTCTATCCATGAAACTCATTCGCCAAACAGCCCAGAAATATTTCTTTCTTCTCCTCTTAGAGGTATGTGAAGCCAGCCTGAATCAACAACACAGTTGTTCAACCAGCCTCACTGAGAACCAAGGCATTTCAGAGCTGGAAAGACGCTAGGGTCTGTGGTCTTATCTTCCACATTTATCTGCCTTGTTAGAACCCATCCAGTCACCTTCTTTGCCCTTGCCAGATCTCATCGCTTACACTGCCACTACTGAAGGAGCATAATGTCTGTGACTTTTCTTTTCTTTTTCTTTTTTTTTTTTTGAGATGGAGTCTCGCTCTGTCACTGGGCTGGAGTGCAGTGGCGCCATCTTGGCTTACTGCAACCTCCCCTTCCTGGGTTCAAGTGATTCTCCTGCTTCAGCCTTCTGAGTAGCTGGGATTACAGGCATGCGCCACCACGCCCAGTTAATTTTTGTATTTTTAGTAGAGATGGGGGTTTCACTATGTTGGCCAGGCTGGTCTCGAACTCCTGACCTTGTGATCCGCCTGCCTCGGCCTCCCAAAGTGCTGGGATGACAGGCGTGAGCCACTGCACCTGGCCACATCTGTGACTTTTCTAAAGCTTTAAGATGATGTCACCCATAGGCAGAAAGGCCCACTCATTTTGTGCATCTGCAGTCACTCTTCTGACCAGGTGCGGCTCCCTTTTGTTCTATCAAAGAGAAAGCCAGTCTAAATTAATGGGAAACTAGGGAATTAGGTCATTTTTCAAGATGAAATTGTTGGTAGCTTAAGGAATCAGCTCCTTGAATTCCACGCTAAAAAAGTGTAACTCCTGAGGAGTGAGCTCTTTCTTCCTTCCATAATGTCAGGCACTAAGGAGGTTCAGAAACACAGAGCAGCACCTACCCCTTCCTCAACGAGCTTGTGGTCCAGTGCAGTTGGCCCTCATTTAACAAGTAATTACACCCATGTGTGAAAGGCCCAGTGGGGAAACAGTGTGGGGAGCCCCAGGCAGAGCCGATTCAGGCCTGGGGAGGCACGTGAGCCACATGTTCAGGGTCCACAGGCCCAGCGGAGTGATACTGAAGTTTCCAAGATGGTAAGCCTCTCTCCTGGCCCATGCTCACCAGTGGGACCCCATTCCTAACCAGGCTTTTCCTCTCTCTCTTCTAAGTGTTCCAGGAACATTCCTACCCCTGCATCTTTGCTGAAGCCCCTCTTGCCTGGGATGCCCTCTGTCCTCTCTTTCTGCCCACACACATCCTGCCAGTCCTTCAGACGGGGCCAGCCTCACGGGCATAGGACCTGAGCACTCTCACAGGGCCCTATGCACAGAAGGACCCCAAGCTCGGTTGATTGCTCCGATCTTGCCATCTTGAAACTCTTTGATAATTTTATCTTTGGTCTTGGGTTTTGGGAGTGACATCCAATGGGATAATGGGGCCTGCAAAGGAGAAGAGGAGATCGGCACAAACCAGTTCCTGGCTGCTGCATTCACCTCCAGCGTTTGTGATGCCCCTGAGCACAGAACTCCAGGGAACCCACGATGCAGGAGAGTTCAGCGACATTCACTGAGTACAAGAGAAGTGAGTTACTCCTGCAGCTGAGCACGGAGGGCGCTGGCAACTGTGAAAGGTCTGGCTTTCCATTCCAACCAGAACTTGCTCCCAGCGCAGACAGAAGGCCGTGGCATTCTGAGAAACACACATGATGAGGGAGCCCTGTCATATCCTCTCTTCCTTGCATCGCTTCCCCCTGTGAGCAACCACTTGTGCTGGAAATGATGACAAGGAAGGACGGGGAAAGACAGGGCCACCCGCAGTTCCTTTTCCTTGACGTCTTTCCTTTCTCATCAGCGAGCTGAGGTGGAGAGCGTTGGTAGAATGTGTGCATAACCAGAAGTGAAATAAAAACAGTTGAGTTAGTATTCTACTGTTTCCACTGTTCTGGTGAGAACAAAACACATATGCTGTATAGGCTTTGAAATACAAAGTGTGTAATTTTAGTGATTCTGCATAGGAGTTAAATGTTTTTATATTTGCATTTAAAACTGCCATTGTATACTATAAAGATAAAGAGTAAAATGTATGCTAATAGTTTAACTTTACTAATAATTTAGTTTTTACTTTTATTTACCTAGAATAACATTAAATAGCAAACAAACCAAACAAACATCACAAGTTGAGAGAGAAACCACAAAAGAAAGAAAAAAGCTTTATATGTTTGTACCTTGAGTGGCACTTTTTCCTGCTTTTTGAGTAGGGGTTCATGTTTTCCCGTTGCACTGGGCCTCACAAATTATGTAGCCAGCCCTGCCTTAAAAGTGCATTCAAGTGACTCCCCCTTCATAATCACTTAAGTCTGCAGCCACGGCCTTGCCCTTGAACACCTAGAACACTCATGGCCGTACCAACCATGAGCCATCCTTGCCTCTCTCTCTGTTGTCTTATTCTCGTGTCATCTGTCCACCTCACAAGACTGTTGGGAGGCACCAATGGACTTTGCAACTGGAGATCTCCCAACTGGATGATGTCACTGTTACGTTTAATTTGCACTGTGCACAGTAGGTACCCAGTCAATGCTTGTCGAATTCCATGGACTGGGCCTTATACCTCCGAGGATTTTTCACAGCAGTAGCATGTGCACATGCACAGAACAAGAACACAACCAATGCTTGTTTGCTGGTGAAGACCTGGTCTCAGTATTTTGCGCAGGAAACCCATTCATCATGGACAGCATGAGGCAAGCTATGGCCCTTGCTGTAGTCTCAGTGGTTCAGCACGGAAGATGAAGATGACGGATAGTCTCAGAATATTAGCTTTAGAAGGGACTTTGGATCCTTTTGATTTTGGTAGGTGGAACGCTTTTTAAAAATAAAGAAAAGGGACTTTGGACAAATGCTCTCATTTTGTAAATGAAAAAGTAGAGACAGGAAGAGTAAGTGATTTGTCCAAAATCAAATAAAGTAAGTTGTGTTGCATCCTCTCCATCCGTAACCACCTTCGCCTTCCCTAACTGCTCCATGTGGCCTGGGAAAGTCCACTTCACCTCATCTTAGAGGTGGGCTTCTGATTCGAGCTAAGCCAACCCCCACGTTCCGTTCTTCTGGTCATAGTGATTGATTTGGGGACCAGCGTGAGACCTAAGCTAGCCCAATGGGCATCCCTTCTGCCAGGAGTGAGAGGAGTCAGGCCCTCTCTTCCTCAGGATCAGGCATGTGAGATGATGTAGACTGGGATTGTTGCAGGTATTTCTGATCTCCTGAAGGGCCTGGGCCTGGGGAGAAAGCCCAGTACACTGCAGGAGGAAGGACAAAAGGAATGGCAGAATAGCACCAGAGCCTGATGCTGCTGAAAATCACTGGGTCAACCTGTACCTGAAGCCCACAAGACTATGGGAGTTTTCGATTATGTGACCAACAAATTCTCTTTTTGAAATGTGTTATTGGGGATTTTGTTATTTATAACAGATAGCGTGCTGACAAACACAACAGAAAGGTGACGTGAATAATTCAGGACACACAGAGGCTAGCTTAGAACCCTGGTCTCCAGATTCCCATCCAGTGACCATTGCAGTAGCCCCATCAGAACTAATACTGATGGTAACAGCTGCAGTGGAAGCAATAGAAGCAATAGCAAACACAACAGATATGGTGCATTGTTGATACATTGTGAATGAATCAAGGATCCCAACGAATGTGATTCCTCCATTGAGGAAATGGGGGATGTCCTCCCTTGCTTACCTGCTCTGTTGCTTGGGCACTGCCCATTTACAATCCTGCAAGCAGCAGGCAGGTGGCATCTGCCCAGTAGAGTATCTGTGACAGCAGCACCATGGTGAGTGAAACTCAAGGTTTCATGAGGACACTGGGGGACGGGAGCACCTTCAGGGTTCTATGGCTAACTCAGGCGCAATCTGTGCTCAATAACTCCAAATGATAGGCCACTGTGGGCCGTGAGCAGCTCCCTCCTTCCTGCCTTAATGAGTACAGTGTGGAGACTGAGGTTCAGTCTCCTAGAGGGATGGAATTAAAGGAATTGGGTCAGCCCACTCATCTTACATCTGGGCGTACCAGGCGGTGACACACCCAGGCTGCATAGCCACACAATGCGCACCCTTGGCTGGCCCAGCTCTGCTCCCCTCCAGGCCCAGCAGCCTCCTTCAGCTGCTGAAGCTGAGGGCACTGGGGTGCTAAAGTCCTCACGGGCTGATGCTTTGGGCAGGTGCTGGGGAGGCGAGGAAAGCCCATGGCACCATCTGACTTCTCAAGGTGCCCTGGAAGGGTCTCTTCCTGAGATCTCCTGGGGAGGTGGCCAGATGAGGGAGATCAGAAAAGAGGGCAAAACCGCAGAGGCCAGAGCTGAGCTCTCCATCCTGTGCAGTCACAGGCACTAAGGCCAGAGAGAAGAGGAGAGCCCTGAGAGCACAGTCAGTGAAGGCCTTGTGCAGAGGCGGCCCCTAGGCAGGACAGGAAGGATGGGCAGAGGGGGTGGCAGACAGCAGACAGCAAGGACAAAAGGGAGGAGGTGGGAAGGTCCCCAGACGGCATGGAAGACAGAAAGGGAAGCCCCTCCAGCCATTCCTGCCGGAGACCCTGCCAGGGCCCAAGGGTGGGCTTGGCAGACTGAAGGGCTCCTTGCCAAGGCTGATAAAGGGAGTCTCTCACTCACTGGAAACAGGGGGCTTGCAGAGCTGACAGCCCGGTGAGAAGGGTCTGGATTCTGGTGACAGGAAGACTGGCAGGGCTGGGGATAGTGGCTTGGAGCCCCCAGGGCCTGGTCCCAGAGGCTCAGAAAGATGCCATGGTCCCAGGAGGCCCTTCCTTGCAGTAAGCAAAGATTTCCTTAGTTCTTTTGACTAGTCCCTGGGTCAGTTGACTTCACCTCTCTGAGCCTCCGTTTCCTCCTCTGTAAAATGGATGAGTAACCTGATAGGCTTGTTTTGAGTAGTCGCTGAGATCACAGGCCTGGCACAGAAAAGTGCCCTTCAGTTGCAGGCTCCGTGCCCCCTCGCCCAGCTCCCTGTGGACCCCTCTGGTTTCTCTAGTTATTCACCGACTCTGCCCCAGTGCACTGCCTGCCTAGGGCTGAATGGAGCAGTGCGGGGGTAAATCAAGCCCACATGTCTATCACCAGGCACTAAATCTCCCCAGGGACATTCCTTACTGTAGCAGTAATGCCGCCAGCTCCAGGGAACAGGGTTGCACCATAGGGCAGGCTCCCCACACCCGGAAGGCTTAAAGGGCCAGCTCCAGCAGGCCCAGCCTTACATGGGCACAGACGTGTCAGCAACAGCAACACCCCGCTGCAAAAATAAACAAGCAGCCACCAGAGACTCACAGAGTAGGGGATCAGAGCTCAGGCTCTGAAGTCAGACCGGGTCTCATTCCCATTTGAGCCACTAAGCCACGTGGCCTTGGACAGGTTACTCTCCTCCCTGCTGTCCACCTCAGTTTCCTGTTGGGCTTGCAGGTCTACGGTGAGGCCTGAAAAGCTGAGAGTCCCTGGTGCACATCAAACATTCCCTTGTAGCGCCATTGTTATTTATCAAGTGCCCCACACATCATGCATTGTTATTTATCAAGTGCCACACACATGCGATTTGGTCCACTCCAAAGTTTCCTAAGGAAGACACTGCTATTGTCCTTTATTTCCAGAGGAGAAATAAAACCAAATCTTGGGCTTGTTTGGGCCATGTGATCAATGGTCACCATGGGACACTTGGCACTTGACCTGTGCTCCTTGCAGTGAAGGGGATGGGCCTAGGCCCGAGCACTAGGAGTCCTGGCTGCTGTGCCTGCTGCACCTGCCCACTGGCCTGTCCTCCTTGGCTCCCCACCACAGGCAGTTGTCAGGGCCGGCTTTCCCTAGCATGGTCTGATCACAAACCAGGAAGGACGGCACAAGAACTGATCTTTGTTGAGCCCCACTGGGTGAGGAAGGCCCCTTCGCTCCCGATCCTCCCCTAGCTCTGCTGGGAACCGCTTTGGAGAAGAGCAACTGGAGGATCAGAGAGGCTCTATGCTTGCCCTAGGTCACTCGGCTGGTGGGGGCATCGCCAGGAGTAGAGCCTGGCCAGCTTTGAAGCCAGTGTTCTTTCCTCTCTAGCCCACGTGCCTGGTTCAGTCTAAAGTACCCCTCACTCCCAGAAAAAGAACAAAAGCATTCAACACATGGCCTGTCTTCTGGGCTGTGAGGGACGGCCCTTTTATTTATGACAACTGGCTGGCCAAGATCAAAATGACCAGTGGGAAACACCAGTCTCTGTGGATGACTTTGTCATCAGATCACTCGAGAGAAAAGAGCTTTTATCTGTCAGAGGCTCACTCTTCCTCTGCAATACCTTCTGAAATTATTGAGGGGATTTAAAACAGGAAAATACAATGTTTTCCTCATGAAAAGAACATTTCTATTAGAGAAAGCATAGGAAAAACAGAGAGATGGGGTTGGGGGAAGCCCTTAACCTCCCACCCAAAGGTAACCATTAACCTGTCTGTGCCTTCCTCTATCAGCTTTTCATTCTTTTTCAGCAAACATTTGTTGAGATCCTCCCTTTAGTGGTGCCGAAGAGCTGATTATGGTAGAATCTGTGCCCTCAAGCTCACTGTGTGCCGGGGTGCAGGGCTTTTGATTTTATAGGATGTTTCAGACACCTCTTGGGCACCACTTCAAGGGAGACTGGCTCCGTGTGGGTTTGCAGCAGCTTTGTGCAGAGGTGACGGCCCTTTGCCTGTGACCAACGTTGGTGCCTCTCCAATGCTGCAGCCGTCAGCCTTTGTGCATGGCCAGCCCAGAAGTGCGGTGTGCTCTGCGCATGAACACGACCCAGTGGACAAACGCTCCCCATTTTGTTTTCTGGGTGGCTGGTTCTGAGCCACATTTTACAAGGCTCCAGTGGGGCGGAGCCCCAGTTGTCCACAGTGATGGTCAACAGAATCATGTGCTCTTGGTGGATTGGTCTTCCCTCCCCTTTCTCTCTCCAGGTCCCTCAGGCTAGCCCCTGGTAACTGTTTCCAAATAAACTACCTGCACGCCAGCTTTTGGCTCTGCTCCCAGGTTGAGACTGTGTGATCATGCTATACATGCAATTTAGGAAGGGGAGGAAACACATTTAAACCTTTGTTATTTGCATATTTCAGTTCTATAGCTTTAGTATTGACTAAATACCCACCCCCCACAAGACAGTCCAACGAGGTTGTTATAGTTGATTCCTCTTTATCAAGAAAATAAAAGGAAATGGTGACAGAAACAGATGTTACTATCATCAGTGCACTCTCTTCACCTCTCACTGATTTGCTAAAGTAACCTAGGAAAGTAATCTCAGATATTTTTTATTTTGAAATGATTTCAAATTTACGGAAGAGCTGCCAGAGCAGTAGAGGTAATTCCTGTTATATACTTTTTAGGGGATGCTATTGCTTTTCCTGCTTTACACTGTAACAAGATTTCCCACGTGAGGTTGGAGGTCCTGCCTGCAGCCACCGTGGACATCATCTACAGCCAGGCTTGGTAGAGCCTGTCCCCACCCTGCCATGGACTAGTCTACATATGGGCCTACACCCGCTTGCTGGCTACAAGACCAAGGGGAAGTTTGTTGGGGGCCTCTTGGGTTTTCTCGATCCTGAAAGAGAAAGTCCCTGTTCCTCCTCTGGGCACAGTGGCAGCTGGATGGGATTCCCGGGCCAGCTGCTGCACCTTGCAACCCAAGACCAGCTTTAGGAGGAGCCAAGAGGAGGTATCCGAGGGGAGAGTTGGAGGGAACGAGGTCCCACGACCTGCCTCTGGCTCTGAGAGACAGCACACCCCTTACTGTTTAAGCCAACTAGAGCCCTCTGCTCCACTCAGATCAACCCAGTGGCACACCACATTGTTAGCAATCCTTTTCGAGAATCATCTTATCAGCTGCCTGATATTCTATCTAATGGATAGGCCGTAATTTATTTACCAAACCCTCTATTATAAGACATTGAGGCTGTTTCTTATTTTTCAAAATAGTAAATGACGCTACGGTCAGCATCTTTGTTCATGAGTTTGGTCTGTATTTCAGATACCCTACATGCGGCTGCTGGATTATAAGCCATCATCCTTGTTAAGCCTCTTGATACCTGTGGTCAAACTGCCGGCAGAATGAATGACACCCCATCAAGCAAACACACAGAGCTAACCTTATTACGGCAGCAGCTCTGAATTTTCCATTTTATTTTATTCTTTAAATCACTGTCTCTTCAATAATTAAGAAAGAAAGATTGTTGGTTGCATTTCTTTAATTACTGATGAATTTGGTCATTTCCCTTCTTGTTTGCTAATGGGCTTATTGCCGCTCATTCTTGTTGGTTTATGTTGTTTCTTGAAGACTCGTAAGAGGAAGACAAATAGATGATATTGACTTCTAGGATGGAGAAGTCTTGGTCCCTATTATGTGCTGCATCCCACCTGTGTACCCTTCTCTGGATGATTGCACACTGCTCTTCATCCTTCCCCCAACATTTCTCCTGTCTCCGCCTACCCCCATCCTACCACCAAGGGCAGGGATGGAGGGAAGCTTCATGCTCCCCTTGACTCTAGTGGACAGAGGGCACGGCGCAGCCTGAAGCACTGCCAACAGGAGGATTCCAAGGCCACCCCTCTGTTCCTTGGGAAGATCTGTGACTGACGAGTAGTTAGAGATGACGTGTGGCTATGGAAGAGGGAGCGGCCGCACTTAGGCCCCCTGTCTTCCTGTTGTGGGGTTCTGCTCTCTGCTCACTGCCTAACCTGCCAAGCTAAAGCCCAGTCAGCATGGCAGACCCTGCCAGAGCCATGGCCTGTCAGAGCTGGAAGGGGCTTGCTCTGAAGAAGTTTCTCCCAGCAAGTGTTTCCTGAGATTTTACTATGTGCAGCCTCCATGGTGTGTGATCCAAGAACACAGGGAAATTGGGGTCCCCAGGGGCTGGTGGATTCAAGGTGGCAGCACTGTGATTGTCTCTGTCTATTTGGGCTGCTGTAACAAAATAGATACTACTTTGTTTGGGTAGCTTAGAAACAACAGAAATGGAATTCTTACAGTTCTGCAGGCTGGGAAGTCCAAGATCAAGGCACCAGCAGGTTTGGTGTCTGCTGAGGCCTGCTTCCTGGTTCCCAGACAGCCATATTCTCACTGCATCCTTAATGTGGCAGAAGGGGTGGCAGAGCTCTTGTATAAGGGCACTAATCCCACTCACGAGGGCTCCCCTGTCATGACCTGATCACCCCCCACAGAGGCCCCACCTCCTAATACCATCACCTTGGTGACTAGGTTCCAACCTATGGATTTTCAGTGGACTCATTCAGTCCAAGCAGCAGTGGAGGCCATGAGCCCTGCCTCAAGGCGGGAGTGGAAGGTGCCAGCCCTGTAGTGTGGCGATGGTGGCATAAATTCAACCAGCACTTTGTGACGCTCTGTGAAAGAGCCTGGGCTTTGCACTCAAACCCTGTACTGCCCCCACCTCTGCCAAGGCCAGGGGGTGACCTTGGACCAGTGACTGACTCTGCTGAGTCTCAGTTTTTTTTCCTTCTGTAGTATTAGCTCTTGTGTCAGCATTACTCTGTGCTCTTTGTAAACCCCTCTTCATTCTGGGTGAGCCCAGTGCAGTTTGGGAGGCTGCCTGAGGCTCCTGTCCCAGAGTACCTAACGTCGGCAGCCTGGCAGACCCTTTCGAGATAGCATCAGACTTTCCTCTGTCCCGGTGCACCCCCAGTGGGGAGAGATACTCTCCTACCTCCAAGGGGGAGGGGGTCTTGGCCTCTCTGGATGGTGTCAAGAGGAAGATTTGGGGGAGGGGGCTGGCTGGGCTCGTCCTGGTGTCATGGCTGAGGAAGTGTCTCAGTTCTGGGGAGGGAGGCTGCTGCCCAGCCGCCCATGCACTGCCTTGAGCCTGCCTGGGGCAGGGAGCCCCGGCACTGATAGCTGCCTCACTGTGATAAGGTGTGAACCTCGGGCTTGCACCTGTCACTGTTCCTCAGGTTGGGGGCCCTGGGGTCCCAGAGGATCAGAAGAAAAATGCAGCCAAAAGCAAGGAGGACCCAGAGGGAAGGTCCTCGACATGCCCTCATGGATGTTTTTTGAGGGGTGACCGGGGGGTGTCATTTCTTCTCAGCTCTCCCTTTGGGCCTCTGAACCAGCCCAGCCACAGGCCTGCAACTGCCTGGACAGCCTCTGAGGTCAGCCCCACTGCCCTGCTGGTCCTAGTGGCTCCTAGGCTGCCCTCGGCTGACCCCAGCCCAGTGGTTTGATGTGGCGACCATGGTGGCCTCTGTGCCTTGGCTCTGGCCTTGGGCTCCTCGGCTTCAACTGCACTTTACTTTTATAAGCCCTAACTGATGCCCCGAAGCCTGGGGGATCCCTCTCACTCTAGTTCTGGGACCCCCTGCCCCAGCCACTCACTGACCCCTTCTGGGAGGGCCATGTGGGCAGATGCAGGAGCATCCTAACTCCAAGGCAGATGTGGCATCTTTTGCCCATCCCAAGCCTTCCCTGAGCCCCACAGTGAGCTGGGCTGGTGAGGTGCAGGGATGCCAGTGTCAGTGCCCCCAAGGGGCTCACTCTCAAGGCTGAGACGGTGCCAGTAGGCCAAAGCAGGCTGTAGGAGGACAGGCTCTGAGCCAGGGTGCAAGGCCAGGGAGGCTGCATTTCAGCTCCCCCCACTTCCTGGCCTGGCCAGAGCAGCCCTGGACACAGGTGAAGAGAACGGATGGAGCAGCATGGCAGGGCACCTAGAGGTATGGGCACAGGCAGGGCTGGGAGCAGGCAGCTGGGACTGGGAGGCCCCCGGCTCCAACTCACTGCCAGAGACCCGAGGTGGTTAGAGCTGGAGAAGTGCTGAGAAATCATCCTGTCCAACTCCTGCATCATAGCTGGGAAACTGAGGCATGGAACGGGAAAGACCGCACGGCTGGTTGGGAACAGGCGCCCTGATTCCCCACCCCGGGCTGTGGCCCCTGTGGCAGGCAGCTGTCTGAGCAGGTCCACTGGAGTAAAACCCCCTCAGGCACGTGGTGACGCAGTGGATGGAGAGAAGGGCAGGAGGAAGAGCAAAGGTGGGGGAGGACGCAACCGGTCCCAGGCAGCTGTGGGAAGGCTGTGCCTGCTTGGCCTGTCCAGGCCCCAGCCTGTCCATAATGGGGGCTCAGGATAGGGACCAGGCCCTGATCTCTCCATGGGAACCCAGACTTCCAAGGGCTTCAGGTGCCACCTTCAACTCCCAGGGGCAGAAGCAGCCATTTCCTGGCCCCTGGCCCCGTGGGGAGATGGGTCCCAGGGACAGCTCCCAGCTTCCACTATGAAGGGGAAGGATCCAGACTTGGAAAATCCCAAGGTCAGCTGGGGCACTTAAGGCTTTGGGTGACTTTCAGGGAAGTGGCTTCTTGCCTCCCACAAATGTCAAGTGTCCACCACGCCTTCCTCTCGGGGTGCAGAGGGGAGGGGCTGGCTGGCTGGGAGCCAGGCAGGAGGGACAACCAGCTCCCATGTGGTTTCTGCAGGGTCCCTCCCCAGCCCCCACAGGGCCTTCATCTTGTCCTCATCCTCATCCTCCTCCTCAGCAGCAGCAGGAGAGTGAGCTCAGTACCCACCTCACTGAAGGGGGAGCCGCACCTCCACCCAGGACACCTCCCTCTTGTCAGAGTCCCCTACCCTTCACCTGGATGCACTACTCCCTTGCCCCCAGAATGAGATCCGATGACTTGGGAACAGCTGAGTAACACAAAAACATGTTCAGGCCCCACCCAGACCTGCTGCCTCAGAATCTGCATTTAACAAGACCTGTGGACACTAAGTCCACTTTTATGTCAGAGAGGTTTTAGATTTACAGTTCTGAAGAGAGCATAGAGAGTTCCCACACGGTCCGCCCTACTGCGACTCTGAGCCCACTCAAGTTTAAGGTTGCTCTTCTCCCACCTCCTGTCCTTCCCCAGCTCCAATCAATCCCCTTCCCGCCCCAAAGCTGAAGTCAACAATAGCTTATCAGAGCTCCCCTCACGCCTCTGGGAACGCGGTGATTTCTCAGGGTGCTTTGAGAGGCTAGGGCTACTGTGCATGGAACGCCTACTGTCTTCCTGGTCTAACACTTGTCTAACACTTCACATACACGATACTGTAATTCTCTAGACCTTTCTACAAGGCGGGCACTATAAACCATTTCACAGATGAGAAACTGAGACACAGAGAGTTTAAAGCAAAGCCAGGATTCGAACTCAGATCTGCCCCCTTTGAAGTTGGTGGCCTTTCCCTACCCACGTTGGTTTCCTGGTCTCAAAAAACCAGTCTATTTTCTGGTGGCCATGGGCCTGGCTCCAGGAGCTCTGGCCCAGCCAGCTATGAGTTGCCCTATTGGCCTTCCCTGGGCTTTTCTGGTCTGCAGGTCTTTGAGGGAGAGGCTGGCCACCTTGAAGACATTCAAGGTCGAGAAGTGGTCTCAGCTGCACGCAGTCCAGGGCAGCTGTCCAAACTCATGCGTCCACAAAGATCAGACACACATCTGAACTGATGGACAGAATGTTCTGGCAGAGGCAGACTTCCTGGGAAGGCAACACAACACTTAGCTGACCGAGATGTGTCTCCCTTTGGGACAGTGGAGGGGGAAGGCTGAGGAGGAGGGGAGACTGAGTGACCCAAGGGAGAGGGGGAGCCTCTGAAGAAGGCCTCTGGCCCCTTGAGGACTTCATCAAGTTCACTTTCTCTAGGAAGCCTTTCAGAACGGAGGTCCACCCACACTGTTTATCCAACCACTGCCCACCTTCCACGTGCTATTCCATGGCTTCCCACAGGAGGGGAAGCAGGGCTCTGCTCAGGAGGCATCTGGTAGGTGAAAACACGTGGACTTGAACATCCTGAATTTGAATCTTGTTTCCAACACTTGGCAGGTGTGCAGCTTGGGTACCTTACAAAATCTTTCTGAGGCTAAGTTTCTGCACCTGCTTGATGGGGTTATAGCATCCATTCCTTTGCCATGGCTCAGTCTCACCCCAATCTTGTGATCATTCTTACCACAAATAAGATCACAGCAGTAATCACTAAAGTCATGTTTACAAATCCTTTAAAAACTAAAAAGGATGAGTGGAAGGGAGAGATGCAAGAACTTGACCTTCTGACAACATGGCAGACTGAATTAATGTAGACCCCTCTCTTCTGACACAAACATAGAGCAATGCTATATACAAGCTAACAGATCTTTGAGGGAATAGCTTTTGTGCAGTTTTTTTTGCAGTGGTATAATACACATAACACAGCACTTACCATTTTAGCCATTTTTAAGTATGCAGTTCACTGGCATTAAGTGCATTCATATTGTTGTGCAATCACCACTATCCATGCCAGCACTTTTTCCATCTTGCAAAACTGAAACTCTGCACCCATTAAATAATCACTCTTCATTCTCCCTTTCTCCAGCCTCTGGAAACCATCATCTTTTTTCTATGGATTTGACTATTTCAGTGCCTCAGATAAGTGGAATCATACAGTATTTGTCCTTTTGCAACTGCCGCGTTTCACTTAGCATACTGTCCTCAACGTTCATCCAAGTTGTAGTGTGTGTCAGAATTTCCTTCCTTTTTGAGGCTGGATAGTATTTCATTCTATGGGTAGGTCATATCTTGTTTATCCATTTATCTGTCGATAGGCACTTGGGTTGCTTCCACTTTTTGGCTATTGTGAATAAGGCTGCTATCAACATTGAGTGTGCAAATATCTTTCAGGATCCTGCTTTCAGTTCCTTTGAGTATATACCCAGAAGTAGAATTGCTGGATCACATAGTAATTCTATTTTTAATCTTCTGAGGCACCTCCATGCTGTTTGCAACAGCTGCTGCACCATTTTACATTCTCACCAACAGACTCCAGGCATTCCAGTTCCTCCACATCTTCACCAACGGTGTTATTTTCTGTTTTGGTAGTGACTAGCTTAATAGGTGTCATGTGGTATCTCACTGTGGTTTTGATTTGCATTTCCCTAATGAGTTGTGATGTTGAGCATCTTTTCATGTGCTTAATTGGCCATTCGTATATCTTCTTTGGAAAAATATTTGTGTATGTCATTTGCTCATTTTTGAAGTGGGCTGTTGGTTTTTCTGGGCTGACTTTCTATTTTGTTGATAATGTCTTTTGATGTGCAAAATGGTTTAATCTTCATGTTTTAAATATAGAGCTGATCTTAAAGAGAACTCCCTGGGCCAGTAACAAACACATAACACAAATTCTCAGGCCAACACCTCAGATGCCTGTGGCTGTTTCCAGCTCAATCAGAGTCTGCTGGTGCAGGAAGCTGGGGTTGAATGCCCAGTGGGAGCAGGCTATGGCCTTGGCCTGTGCAGGTGGGCAACTGAAAAGGAGACCCTTACAGAATGCTAAGACACTTGAAAGGCAGCCACAGTCTGTGACAATGGGACTTGAAAATGCCACCCACTCACCCAGAAAAGAGAGTATGTTCCTTCTCCTTAGGGCTCTGAGTGGGATTTAAAAAGTCTTTGGTGAGAGTTTGAAGGCCCAAGCCTGTGCCGTGCGGGGATGTGGAGCTTCAAGGCATGCCTGGCAGGAATCCCCAGCCAAGAAACTAACATGAAACCCAGTGCAGAGCCAGGGAAACCCCTGGCGCCCTGGAAGAATGGAAAGCCAAACTGCTCTGCAGAGCTTGTTCCACCACCCACACGTGGGACTCTGAAAACAACCCCTGCTGAGACAAACAAGCACACACCCCATGAGGAAACAAACCCCAGATCCACACAGGCACCCCAAGAATGGCAATGAGAATAACATGAAACAGACTACAAACTAATTGCGCTTCAAGTCATTACGGATAAAAGGACAAGAAAAATTAATTAAAAACAGGACACTATTAAAAAAAGAAGACGTAAATTTGCAAAAGCATCAAATAGGACTTCCGCGAATGAAAAGCATGGTTATTGAAATGAAAAACAAATGGCCACAGCCGAAAAGAGAATTGATGAACTGGAAGAAAAAGAAGTGTGATGGGTAGAAAAATTTGCATTGCATGGAGGCCTGATGAGATGTCGCCGAATCCATGTCTCTGAATTATAAGCTAAGCAAGGAAAAAGTATGTCTCTGTGTGAGTATGTGTGTGCGCACACGTATGGAGAGGTGTGTGTGTGTGTATGAGTGCGCATGTGCGTTCACATGGATATGTATGTGCATGTACGTGTATGGAGGTGTGTGTGAGTGTGCATGCGTGTGTGTGTGTGCACATGAAGGATATATATGCGTGTGCACTTGTGTACCCATGCAGGCTGGGAAAGGAGTCACAGATAACAAGACACTGTGGTCCCAGTCAGTTAAGAGATGACCATCATGACCTTGCTTTGAGATTATGTGTTATCAAGTAGAACATTTTCCAGCATGTTTCACCATTTAAGTGGTGGGCTTCAAGTATTTTTAACAAGTCTATCAAATCTCCAGCAGTTACGTTTCCCCCCTTCTGGGCTGTCAGGACTCGATGTTGGGACATTGTGGATTCACAGGGTCCCCATTAATGGCTTGCCTGTGTGCTGCCATTGGGGCTGGGCAGCCGCTGGCTGGCGGGGAGTTAGCACATTAAAGAGGCACCCCTGCAGCTCCTGGCTTTCCTGCCTCCCAGTCGATCCCAGAGGCTTCAGCCTTGCATTGCACCCACTCTGCTCTCATCTTTTCATCATCATCTTAACAGCCATGGAAAAAGCACCATTTAGGGAGCCTGCTGGGAGAGGTGGCGACTGCACCCGTCTCCCCACCCATGTCTCCACCCTGACCTGGACAATCCCTCCAAAGAATAAAGACCAGGTTTTTTTCTGAACTAAGCAAACACGGTAGCAGTTATTGTGTCTTTTACAAATGTTTGAACAAGCTTGGTTGAGGCATGAAAGGAGAACATCTTCACCATGGACAAAATACAGCCCTTCGGGAAGAGCGAGGACAGGCATCCCAATCTCTCCAGCTGTGTGGGTGGTGGCCAACTGTGGCTCATGCCTGGTACTCCAAGGCCTGTGTGACCTTGGGTAAGTCACCTAACTTCCCTGGGCCTCAGCTTCGTATTTGACAAATGGAGATACAAATAGTGTCCCCGGCCAGAGGGTGTGAGGACTGAAGGAGAAAATGCCTGCTGCTGCTGGTGGTGTTTCTCTTGTCTGAACAGCAGCATAGCTGGCCTGTTCTCTAGCACTGACTTTGCCTGTGGGCTTGGGGCAGGCAGCAGCAGTGCCGCCACTCTGCAGGGATGATTTGAGAGGATGGAGGTCTAGGCCAGCTCAGTGGCTGCCAGGCAGTGCTCATGGGAAGCACAGAGTTCATCCTCTCCCTACAGCCCACTTCCTCTCTGACCTCAGGGCTGCCAGAGTGCTCTTTAAACTCAAGAATCACGTGACTGCCCATTGCCCACCCCAAAACCTTCCAAGACTTCCCAGCCCCCTTCGGACTGAACCCACTTTGCTTCCGTGGATGGATGAGCCCACCTCCCTTTCCAGCCTCAGCTCTTGCCCCTCTTCCTTCCCTCATCACATGCCAGCCACACTCCACCCCAGGGCCTTTGCACATGCCTTTCCTCCCACCCCAGCATTCCCTGTTCTAGTTTTTTGCAAGACTGACTCTCATCTGTCCTGTTTTTCCTAGGAGAGGCCTTCATCGGCCTCTCTATCTGGACCCTTCCCCGCCCAGACCGTCCTTCTATCTCAGCAGCCTGTCCCTTTCCTTCCAAGCCCTTGCCACAGTGTAATTACACATCGGGTATGGCTTACTTTGCCTGCTGTTCTCCTCCTCACATGACCCTGCATTCCATGAGGACAAGGACTATGTCTGCTTCACTGTCAGGGGTCTACAGTGTCATGTGTGGTGCCTGGAATACAACGAGCTTCAATAATTTGGGGTTAGAGTAGACTGAATTAACAAAAACAAAAAACATTGTTCCAGCTCAACTTTGGAACTAATTGGGAGGTTAAAATCCTGGCAGATGGAGATGAAAACACCAGTTTTGACAGGAAGAGGCTGGAGTGGAGGTTGTGGTTTGGTGAGGGGCAGCAACAGGACACAACCCGTGCAGGACTCATCCCCAGGCACCAGCAGCTCTGAGGAGCACAGTCGCTTGCTGAGTGTGTGTTCCCCGGGGGCCCCTCCGGCTCTGGGGTAAGAGGCGGGAGCTGGGGCAGGAGGCTGGGGGTGCTTGGCAGGAATCCCTCCTCACAGGACCTGAGGATAGGGAAGAGGCATTGTACCCCCACCCACCACCCCCAGCCTGCACATCAGAGACAGCTGCTGGTTAACAAACATGGAGACCAAGGAGACTTCAGTGCAGTGGAGTGCTAAGTCCTTTCAGAGCAGTGCCAGGGACAGCGGGCTGAGGGGCTTCCTGGAGGAGGTGCCAGGTGTCATGGAGAGCCAGGCCTGGCCCTTACAGCCCTCTCTCAGGGCCAGCGGCAGGCTCAGTGTGCCCTGGTCCCAAGCTCAGTCACACCTGGAGACTCCCACGGCATCTGGGCAGGACGAGGGAGGAGTGAGTCCCTTCTTTCCAACAGCCATGAGACCAGCCACATCCCCTCTCCTTTCCAAGCGGATATTCCAGAGCGATCAGGCTCTGTGATTAGGGGATTGAATCATGGGAGGATTAGAAGAGCTCAGGAGCAATATCTATTAAGCTGTGACGGGAGGGATGGCGCCAGAACTGTTTACAAACACAAAGGTGGAACCTGGGTGCGAGGCAGGGCCAGCCCAGGCAACAACTGACTCCAAAAGACAGAAATGGGCACATCAGCGTCCACGTGCACACACACACAGGCATTCATGTGCCCATGCCCATGTGCTGTGTGTGTTTATAAGGAATTTAGAGTAAACAGACTACGTATTTATGAGTACATACACAACATACATACAGGACTTACAATGTGTGTTTATAGACAGATGTTCCTACAGCATATGCAAACACATGCTATGTGTGTGTGGGTGCGGACATAGTGCATATAGGTGCGCGTGTCCAGAGCTGACCTGCCTAGTTATAGAAATGGCACATAAATACCAGGTGCGTGTGTCTAACCACATTTACATAGAGTATGCATATACATGGTGCTTATACACAGATTTCATGTTAAGATACACATATACACACCCGTGTAAAGTGTCACTGTGTGTTATGTGGGCACGCTCCACAGATGGATGCCTGTATATCAGGTGTGTGCCTGGGGCCTCACTCCAGTGTGTCAACTGTGTTCATATGTATGTGTGACCTGAAATCAATCCAGAAAGGAAGATGCGCTGGAATCTACTCCATTCCCTGAAAAGTAGCCCAGGAGGGCAGAGTAGCCTCCTTTTCCTCCTGCAGGCAGCATACGTTATTTATGCAAACGGTCCTAAACAATGAATCTTCCCCCTTCAGCAGCTGCCCACCCGCACGAATGGGCAGGTTCCCTTCTAGAAGCAGGTGATGGCGTCACTGCCAGAAGGAACAACGCGTCCAAATGAGACCCTGGATGAGACGGAAGCCCAAGTCTATAGTAGGAAGCAGCCCTTGGTCCAGAGAGGGACTTTCTGAGGCTGGTGACAGCACAGTCGCAGCTTGCTCCGGTGCTGTGGAACCACACCCAGCAAGGAAAAAAGGGCACCAGGCCACTGAACTTGGCGGCTGCGGCTGAGGAATCCCGGCTTTTTCAGCCTTCCCCGGGGGCCCCAGCCTAACCTCCAGGACCCTCTCCTTCCACAGGTCCTGAGCCGTTTCTCGTGGAGGCTCATCGTACAGTGGGTGTGTGAGTCGCTGCAGCTGTGCCCTTCCCATGGGAATGGCCCCTGGGTGGGGCAGCAAGGCTGGTTCTCTGACACGAGATGCCCATCTCGTCTCTCTCCCAGACTTCACGACTGTCGGATAAACACATCATGGCTCTGGGTTCTTCCTAAGGCAGCCCCTTTGCCAGGGGAGAGGGCCTTAGCCTGTGCTGAGCCCTGCTCTGGCAGGGTCCAGGAACGACAATAACTCAGAGGGACAGATGCATCCACATGGGAAGGGTAAATGGGCTTCAGGTGCTGTCTGGCCTGGGTCCTGCCCCCACCCCACTTGTTAACCTGTGTCTGCACAAGTTGCTTTAACTTTTCCAAATCTCGCTTCTCCAGTTTACAAAACGATCCATCTCTCGGAGGGTAGGTGGAAACATTAAACAGCATCATTATGTCAAAAGTCATTTTTTTGTCAATCGTAAAGCCCTACATGAATGTTATTTCGCACAGAGACAATGACAGCAAAACGACTTGATCTTCTAGGAATGTTTTTCTGCGTTTTAGAATGTTTGATTTGAGACATACAGGAAGGAGCAGATTGTTACATAAATGCCCCCAATCAATCCCACTTCCCGGTATACATGCCCTGTGACCCTCCCACATTGACCCTGGACTTGGCCATGTGACTTGCTTGGCATTAGCCAAGGTGAGGCCAGCAGAGGGCTGATGAGCTGGGACTTGTCCTCTGGCAGCCTTGGCTGGATGCCAGTGAGAGGCCATCGCAGACCTCTAGAAGGCCTCCAGATGACTGAATAAACGGGGCTGGCAAGACGTACCTGCCGCAGCTACAGAGTCCTGGGCAAATCTGTGCTTTTCAGTCACCAAGTTTGGGGCAATTTGTCACTTGGAAACAGGTAACTCATACACAGGGCATCGAAAGCACAGGAAGTTCCTGTCTCCTGCCCAGGGTTCTGGAGAAAGTTAACGGCTGAGCCAAGTGTAGGATTCACACCCCAGGATTTTTCCTGCCTTCCCCAGTTTCTGCGTCTGCTCTTTCTGTAGATCCTGACATTTCAAGGGCCCTGGGGGAAAATGTTGACTGGTTTGGGAAGGGACTCAGAATGGCACCCACAAAGAATTATTAATGGCACTGGCATCCCTAACTACTGGGAAGAGAAAGGGGTTTCAAGGTAAGTAAATTGAATCGGAAGAGCCAGAAGGGAAATCTTTCTCCTTAAAAAGGGAAAGAGCAGTTAGAGGGCTCAGGCTATGAGGTCAGAGGGAACCAGGGTCCAAAGCCTAACTCTGGCCTTGGCTTAGTTTGTGCCTTTGGACAAGTTACTTAATCCAGTGAGCCTCAGTTTCCACATTTGTAAGATAGGCATAGTGGTGCCCTACTATCAAGTCGGCCGTGAAGGTTAAGGAAGCTACGCTGTGTAAATGCCCCACTCCAAACCCGGGGAGCACACGGGGATGCTCCTTCTCTCCCGGGGTCTCAGCACCCCCTCACAGGGCTTCCAAAATACTTCTCCAGGGCTCTTGCTAAGATTCAAGGTGTTTGGACCAAGTAGGTGTGACAGTGGGCACAGTCTTCCGTAAGCAGGGCCTGAGCAAGGGGGAGGGAGGCTCAAGGAGGGAGGAGACCCTGCCCCAGGGCCTGTTTTCTGTCTGTCCAGAATGCTTGCTTCAAAGGCAGCTGCATCCTCTTGGAGGTGTTGCTGATCTGGAGACCCTTGACTCTGTCAGCAAGACTCCGTGGCCACACCCTCTTCACCTTTGGTGGCTGACCCATGGCCACGAGGTCAGACATGCACATCAGAAAGCAGAATCAGTGCTTCCCACGGGCTGGCCAGCCCCACGGGTCCCTGGGAGCCACATTGGAGCCCACAGCCAGGCCTAGGAGCAGGGAGCAGATGCTCGGCCCTCTTCCACCTCCCACAGCATGGATCCGCCAGCCCGAAATGAGCAGCTACCATTTGCTGGGGACTTCCTTCCCAGTCTGCAGTCATTTGTTTGGTTATCGTATTAGTTTCCTAGGCTCCTGTAACAAAGTGCCACAAACAGGGTGGCTTCAAACAAATGTCTGTCTCACAGTTCTGGAGGCCACAAGTCCAAGATGAAGCTGGCGGCAGGGCCTGCTTCCTCTGAGACTGGGTGGAAGTCACCCTGCCTCTTCCTAACTCCTGGTGTGACCGCCAGTCCTTGGTGCTCCATGGTCTGCAGTGACATCACTCCCACCTCCGCCCCTGTCGTCTCATGGACTTCTCCTTGCGCGTGCGTCTCTGTCTCTTGTCTTCCAAGGACACAGTCACATAGCACAGAGCCCACCCTACTCCAGGAAGATCTACTCATAGTTACTAGATTACACCTGCAAAGATCCCATCTCCAAGTAAGGTCACGATCACATGTACCAGGGTCTAGGACTTCCATATCTCTTTTGCGGGGACACAATTAAACTCCCAACAGGTTTACAGTAAAAATGTGTTAAGCGCTTCTCTACAGTAAGCATAATAATAGTGATATTATCATAACAAAGTGCTTATTTTGCCCCAGGGACCATTCTAAAAATTTTACATATATTAATGGACAGGAATTCTCAGTGAGTAGATGTTGTTATTACCTCCATTTTATAAGGAAGGAAACTGAGGCACAGAGAAGTTAAGTAAATAGTGCAAGGTCACACAGCCAATAAATGGCCTCACTGGTGCCCTGTGCTGCCTCCTCAGCCCCCGTCATTCAGTGGAGGGTCTTGCCTGGTGGGGCGCAAGCAAGCACGTTCAAAAGCCGATCCCTCCTTCTCCTCCTTATCTGCTCATCTCTTGGTCTAGGCACAGACCTCTGATGCTGTGAATCACATGGACTGGCCCTGGTGTTCACGCTGCTTCCTTTAAGGCTTTTCTTCATGATCTCAATAATGATCAGAGTGACATGTTCATTCAAAACATCCCATTGGGGTGACCTGAGCCCCTTTGAGGAATGTGGTCTTAAGGGGTGGCTGCTCCCCTGCTCCCCCAGCCATTTTCTCTGCAATGTTATGTGCTTGGATACTGTGGGACGTGAGGTGTAGAAGACCCCACCCCTGCCCTCAGAGTCTGTTTATGGTTAAGTCAGAGGGAAACTGAGGTCCCAGAGGTTGGGACATAGACAGAATCACACAGTAGTTGGTGCAGGGGCAAGACTGGGTCCCAGTCCTCACCCCTACCAAGGCCAGGATCTGCCCAGCCCCAGCCCCAGCCCCATGCTGCTTGTTCTTGGAGGGAGCAGTCACCAACAGGCAGACATGGATCCTTTTCTAAAACTCCCTTGAATGGAGACAGGAGAGAGCAGTTTGGGAACAGCCCACCCCAGAGGTCAGGGTCACCTTTGGGGATAGAAGTGCCCAGGCTTTGCCCATCTCTAACATTGTGACTGTGCCCGCTGCCGTGCCAGATGTCTCCAGGAGACGGCCTTGCGGTCAGCCTGGAGGCCAGGGCAGGACTGATCTGCTGCCCTCCCCCTCGGACAGGGATTTCACACCCAGGAAAATAATTTCCTGGTAAGGAGATTAGAAGGCATCGCCCGCTCTCGGGAACAGGATGGGGCCTGGGTGAGGCAGGAGAGGAACAGCGGGAGAGGCCGGGGGGCAGGCGGGGGCACGGGAGGAAGTGTCACTGTCAATCAGGGCGCTGACCCATCTAATCCAGCCTCCCGGCTCTCCTGATCCCAGGGACAGATGCCGGGTAAAAAGGTGCAAACTCGGCGGGCCCAGCCCTCCCCGCAGGCCTGCAATACGGGCCCCTCTGTGGAGAGCCGGCTTAATCTTGCCAAGAGATAAGCTGTCCAAAAGACGCTCTCCGCGACTCCCATGCGCTTCCGCTGCGCCTCACGTGCAGAGCTGCGGTAAATAACGCCGGGTACAGCACATTCCCTTCAGTCAGGGGGAGTCATGCACTTGGTGGAGGCTATGATAGGAGTTGGGGAACTTCCAAGAACTTCCCTCAATGGTGAGGTCTCATTCATTCACTCAAGAAGCATTTACTGATCTACTGATCTAACATGTGCCAGGATGCGATGAGCTCATAGTCCTGAAAAGGCATAGTAGGTACCCGCATAGGATTACACCACCGCCATCCATCCATCCGTCCATCTGCCCATCCATTCCAGACTAGGCTCCCAGATTGGCCAGGCACAGACTTAAAGAGAAGTGGCCAGAAGCCTTACTCACATCCCATCCGGTCCCCTGTTGAGCAGTGAGCCTAGGAAGCAATTTACAATCTTGACGAGGGGCTCCTCTTCATGCAATGCTCTTCAATCTACCTCTATGCACGCTTGAAATTCAAGTCACTTACATCAGGAGACTCTTTGGGTCCTGGAGATGCCAACAGAGAGGTGGCCAGGCGGGACTTGAGCACTGAGGTACCCATACTTAAGAAAAAGCTACCAAGAAGACCAGCAGTGTGCTGGGGGCAGCAACCCCAAGCTGCAAGGGGCAGGTGGAGGGGGCAGAAATGCCCCAGCAGCCAGGGCCCAGCCCTTCCTGTTTATTTGGATTTGTCAGTGGGTTCATTCCCGGTGCGTGTGGAGAAGAGAACATGATGGGTCTAAAGGACCATGGATTGGAGCCACAGGGTTTTCTGTGTTAAGAAGTGAAACGCATGTGCTGAGGACTGTGGGGGTACCTGTGGGAACAGAGGGGATTGCCTTTGAATTTGAGACTGTCAGGGAACACTCCAGGTGCTTCAGTGCTGCGGATGCCACTGACTGGCTGTAGGGGGAGCTGTGGAGTCAGGGCCTTGTCTTCAATGCAGTTCAATCCAGTTTGATAGATTATACACTTTCCACATTGCTCTGGGTGACAGCCGCAGCTCCAGGGTCGGGGATGAGACTGAAGAAGCTAATGGGGTAGGTGGTGCCTGAATATGCCATTCTCCTGAGCCTTCCTTTGAGCCCATGGAAAATGGCCTGGCCTTGGAGGGCCTTGGAGAGCGCTGGTAGCTGCCTTGCTGGCATCACCCAGAGTGGCAGGCAGGGTGTAAACTCTGCCAATAGGCTTCCTGGAGGCAATCCCGGCTCCACCACTTACTACCTGAGTGGCCTTAGGAAAACTTTCTTAACTTTCTTTGACTCAGTTTATCTATCTGTAAAATGGGGATAAAATTGCATATGGGTTATTTGGGCTGTTCACAAATATTCTGCTTCTCCTTCTGGGCACAGGGCAAGATCACACTTCTCTGCCTTTTTAAAAAAAAAAATAAAAAGAAACAATCTTTTAAGCATACTTGGAACTGTCACAAAATTAATTTCATTTCCTTATCTACTTTGAACTTACCCATGGTGTGTGACTTTTTTGTAGCCAATGAAATATAAGTGATTTGTTACATCTTCACCAGACCCCCTTCCACCCACCACCTCCGTGACAACCATGAAATGTTGGTGAAAAGCACAAGCCCCCTGTCAGCCTGCACCACTCATGCAGCACACGCGAGAAACAAACCTCCGTTGTCTTAAACCACTGAGATTTTTTGTCACCACAGCGCAACCCAGCCCGTACTGACCAATACCGTTTATGACTGCTCCAGACTGAATTGTGTCCCCTCCTAATTCATAGGTTGAAGGCTTCACCTCCAATGTGATGGTATTTGGAGATGGGGTCTTTGGGAGGTGATTAGGTTTAGATGAGGTTATTAGGGTAAGGCCCTGATGATGGAATTACAACTTTTTAAATTTTCATTTTTTTTTTTTTTTTTTAGAGACAGGGTCTCACTTCATCACCCAGGTTAGAGTTCAGTGACACAATCATAGTTCACTGCAGCCTCGGACCCCTGGGCTCAAGCGATCCCTCTCACCTTAGCCTCCTGAGTGACTGGGACTGAAGGTGCACGCCACCATGCCTGGCTTGGAATGAGAAGAAGAGACACCAGAGAGCTTGCTCTGTCCTCCCTTTCTGAACACATCAAGGAGAGGCCATGTGAGCCCAGAGACGGTGGCCTTACCAGAAGCCCACCGTGCTAGTGCCCTGATCCCAGACTGCAGCCTCCAGAGCCGTGAGAAAGTAAACCTCTGCTGCCAAAGCCCCCAGCCTGTGGTATCTGGTTATGGCAGCCCAAGCTGACACTCTCCCACCTCTGTCATAATGGCATTGTGAGGACTTCATGGGTTCTGTACGAAGTGCTTTGTGCAGCGTCCTGTATGTAGGAAGCAGTAGAGTATAGGCATCCACTATTGTTACCCCTTGCTATGGAAAATGGAATTGGTCCTGGGTAAAACCAGAGTGAAGATGAGGTGCGTGTTTACTTCTTTGGAGCATTTCCCACCCCTGTTTTCTGGAAGCATCATTCGTTCTCACATGCATACCAGCACCATTCAGGCTTCCAGCCAACACGTGCCCAGGACTCACTTTGTTCCAGGCCTCAGTACTCCATGCACTTATCTGGAAGACGTTACCTGAGCCCCAGGGGTTCACCAGGCCTAGCCTGTGTTCCCCAGGGGCTCACAGTGGAGGGGGACCCAGACAGTGACAGCTCCGATGAAGAGGATGACTCTTTTGGGTCAGGGAGAGCCCTGTGGAGGGGGCCTAACTCAGCAGGTTCAGGGCACTCCCTGCAGGAGGTGCACTTGATCTGAGCCATGAGGACAGGAGGGCACACCTGGTCAAAGGCGGTCAGAAAGGCCGCTCCAGGCACAGGGAAAGGAGGGGGCACAGGAGGGAGCCTCAATCCTCAGGGAGCCCTGAGCCCACATGAGAACGCCCAGCAGGGTCCTGGCGGGCGGCAGGCCCTCTTCTGACCCCAGTGCAGGGTCAGTGGCTCTGACCACTCCAGCTCCCACTGGGGAGAATGAAGGAGGAAAGGGAAGGAGGGTTTGTGTGCAGAGCTCCAGCTTGCTGATGTGGCCTCATTTGCTCTCCCTGAAGACCTACAAGGTAGGTACTACCGTGTCCACTTAATAGATAAGGGCACTAAGCTCAGAACAGCCGCGAGACCACAGTCACATGGGAAGGACAGTGCCTGGATGCTTCTGAACTCAGTAGATACTGTCAACTGGCTGAGGATAGGAGAGCTGGGCTTTCGGAAGGCTCTTGAATGGCCAGGAACAAGGCAGGGAGAGCCAGCGCTGGGTTTGCGTGGGCTTGGCCTTGGGAACAAGCACTGCCAAGATGGAAGGGACTTGGAGAGAAGATGCTTGGGCCTGAAGGCAGATGACCATGCTGGGGCTCACACCCACTTCTGTGTGCAGGGTGAGAGGCTGCCCAAAGGGGCCGCTTAGCCTCAGGGATGATATTGGCCTCGGGGCCATCCCCAGGTGCAGCAGAAAGATGAAGCAGATCTGAGTACACCCCAAACCGCCACCAAGCTCTGCTGCTGAACAGTTCTGACCTTGGGCAAGAGGCTTAGCTTCTCCAAGACTCAGTTTCCCATCTGTGAATTAATGGTGGCTTTCCTCTCATAGGGTTGTTGGAGTTTTAAAGAAGACTGTGGATAGAAAATGTCCAGCTCAGTGTCTAGGCCTCCAGTAGCTTCTCAGGAACTTCTTCTGCCACTATTCACCATTTCATGACCTTCTTCTGCAGACCTCTCTTTCCCCTCACAGACAGGCTGCAGCCTGGAGCCAGGACACACTAGCGACCCGAGGGCATCCATGCGAGAGGCTCTGGGCTGCAGGTGTGGAGACCCAGGGACCACTCAGCATTTTCAACTCATCATATGTCATTTGGGAGGGTCGCCACCCCTCTCATGGCTTCATTTTATTGCCAGTAAAACAGGAAAGAAGAAGGTTGAACTGGTCGATTCCTGAGACCTCTTCTGGCTGTAAGAGAAATCAATACTGGATGATAAAGTGTAGGGAAACACAGAACCGGATGAGGTCCTTTGAAAAATCCGAGTGGACCTCACACAGGTGTGTGTGCAAACACATGCATATCCATGTGCACTCAGGTGCACACGTGTGTAGTGTCATGAGTGCATGCATGTGTGCATGGGTGTGTGTTCGCGTGTGTGTGTGTGTGTGAGTGGGCATGTGTGTATCTGTCTCCCAAAGACCCATCTGTTTTTAACTAAACAGAGAAAGCGTTCTCCCACCCAGGATGTGAGCATAGCCCACACTTCCTGATTGCTGCTCTCCTGAGCAACCCAATTAAGTTGACCCAGTCACCCTGTTCTATGGGTTTGGGGTTGAGGGCATGCTAGCCTCTCTCCCTTGATTTGCAGTTTAGCTGACCCCAGCACTCACTGGCCCCTCCCAGCTAATGCTGCTCTTTGTCCTCTTGTGAGCATCAGCCTTAGACCACCTGTGTGCACAGTAAAGACGAGTGTCTATTAACAGGGACAATGATGAGCAATTCATGTATTGGGTCATGTTTATACTTCCATTGTCAACGGCGGCCATTATTTATTTGAAATGAGGCCTTTCTCATGTACTGGCCATTGCTCCTATGAGTAAGAGCATATTGAAGGCTTAGTAATGTTCACATGGTGGGGACTCAGAGCAGAGAGGGCTGTGGCTCCCTGTGGCAGTCAAAAGAAGGGTCGTCCAGTGCAGGTGTGCCACCTCCATATCGCAAAGAGGGAAGCGCAGCCACAGGATAGGGAGGGGAGGGTTGAAGAGCACATGGGTGGCCTCAGATGAGCTCCAGCTTCTTGGCCCAGACAAATGACCTCCCAGGATACCAGGGGAATTTGTGGATGTGAACTCAGCCCCTCCATCGAGAACCCTGGAGGAATCCTGGAGAGCTAGAGCCTGGATACACAACCAAATTGATCATCCCCTAGACAGGAAGCAAGCACATTTTTAGTAACTACAGCTGGTGGGAGGCAGCATGGTACTGGGGAAAGAGAACAGGGTTTGGAACTAGATGGAGCTGGGAGAGAATCTTTCTGGATTGTGTGACCTTGTATGAGTCCCTGAGCCTGCCTTCCCCCATCTGTGAAATGGGATGATAAATACCACATGCGAGACTCACATGAGATGTGGCTTTCCAAGAGAGCCGGAAAAAGAAACCACTACTTTTCTTCACCTTCCCCTATAAGCCCACTACATTCTCTTCTAAAATATGGAGAAGGATTTGGAAAGAATTTGGAAGGAATGTGTTTCTTCTGAGAAAAGACCATGACAAACTCCCCTTTTCCTCTCGCGGTGGACATATGAGCTTCAGAGGTCAGGGGCGGCAGCCAACAGAAAGTATATCTATTTTAAGCTAGCATTTGCAAGAATTTCTCATGTTAGAGGTACTGGATCCGTGATAGCATCCACCTGGATCATTCCTAGGCTCCACTGGGCTTGTGAAGGAAGTGGGGAAATGCTGAGGGGACAGTAGAACAGGTCATTGGACTTTGAGCTGGTTAAATGATTGTATTCAAACGGGAATGACCACTGGCCCCAAGTCAGCCCGGCTGAGGTGTCCAGCAGGGTGGCTGCAGGCTTGGTTCCTGTGATCTAGTCCTGCCCCAGAGTATTATCATCGATGCATCCAATAAGGACTTAGAGAACCCACTTATCAATTATTCAGGTGACAGAAAGAACTACTCAGCAGGAGACAAAAATTATCGAGCTTTTAATAAACTTACTTTCAGGTAATCCTCACAACCACTCCATGAGATTAGGGCAGTTTTATATTTTTGTTTTACATTTGAGGGGCTTAGACAGGCTAAGTGACCTGCTGAAGGCCACGTGGCTAGGAGGGAGTGGAGGCAGAATTTGAATGGAAATCCAGCAGAGCTTTTCCTGGAATTGTGTGTGAAACAGCAGCTCCTGTTGCTGCATCTGAGACTCTCAAGAGCCTGGAGAAGGCCAGGAAGGAATCATTTTCAGGCTTTTGTTCATTCCTTCATTCAACCGATGTCCAATGATCACCTAATACGTGCCTTCTAGGTCCTGTTTATACAGTGGGAATAGGGGGACCCGGGGGGGATCTTGCCTTTCCAGGCCAGGGAAAGTAAGGTGCTGGGGGAAGCAAACAATTACAAAATACACAAGAAAACGAATTAGGCAATTTTGGAAAATGCTAATATAGCTAACACATGAATTGAGTGCCAGGCATTGTTCTAAACTCTTTGCATATATTCCCTAGTCTAATCCTTACAACAATCCTATTACGCAAGTGCTGTCATTATTCTAACTTTGTAGATGAGGAAAACTGAGGCACAAAGACTTTGAGTGTCAAAGTCACATCATTCCTAATACAAGGTGATCATTTACATTTTGAGCCTTGGCAGTGCAGGGCCCAACAACAGGGTTGGGAGGACACTGACCAGAGGGAGATTCAGGACAGATCAGGAGAGTCAGGAAGGAGGGAGAGTCCAGGAAGAGGGAGAGTCCAGGAGGAGGGAGAGTCAGAGAGGAGGGAGAGTAAGGGAAGAGGGAGAGTCAGGGAGCAGGGAGAGTCCAGGAGGAGGGAGAATCAGGGAGGAGGGAGAGTCAGGGAGGAGGGAGAGTCAGGGAGGAGGGAGAATCAGGGAGGAGGGAGAGTCAGGGAGCAGGGAGAGTCCAGGAGGAGGGAGAATCAGGGAGGAGGGAGAGTCAGGGAGGAGGGAGAGTCCAGGTGGAAGGAGAGTCAGGGAGGAGGGAGAATCAGGGAGGAGGGAGAGTCAGGGAGCAGGGAGAGTCCAGGAGGAGGGAGAATCAGGGAGGAGGGAGAGTCAGGGAGGAGGGAGAGTCCAGGTGGAGGGAGATTCAGGGAGGAGGGAGAATCAGGGAGGAGGGAGAGTCAGGGAGGAGAGAGAGTCAGGGAGGAGGGAGAGTGGAGATGAGGAAAAGCCGAGGAGAAGAGGGAGCAGGTGGGGAGAACTGAGAAGGATGGTGAGCTGGGGAGGAAGAGAAGGTGGGGCAGAGGGGAAATTGGAGAGGAGGAAGGGAATTTGGAAAGGGGGGACCTGGGAAGGAGATGGTGCCAGGGAGGACTATGAGCTAAGGAGGAAGGAACTGGGGAGGAGGGTGAGTGGGGGAAAAGGGAGAGTGAAGGAGGAGAGGAAATGGGCGAGGAGGGAGAGCTGGGGAGGAGGATCTGCAGAAGAGGGGTGCTAGGGAGGAGGGCAGCCAGGGAGGGGGCAGCTGGCTCAGCAGAGGCCTTCAAGGAAAAGGCCTCAGGAATAGAGGCAACTGCACACTGGGGGGAACTAACAGCGATAGGCGGCAGGCCAGCCATGCCACGCTCTGCTTTTCTGTGCATTTACTTGTTCCACTTGTCCCCTGCTAGATGAGGACTCCTCAAGAGCAAGACTTTGTTGGTCCTGGAGAAGGAGGGATGCTTGAGGCAGGTGATGGCCCAGGCACTAGGCTCACGACTGCTCCTCCCCTCCCGCATGGGGGCTGCTCCACCCTGAGCAGCCTAGAGAAGAGCACGGGGTTCCAGAGGACTTGGTGTTAGGAGCACGGGGGCTCAGCTGAGCTTGTTTGAGGAATCAGGGCTGCCTGGGAAAATATTCCAGAGGTCAGAGCTGGGGACTAGGATACTTTAAGCCATTACAGGAAGAACCTTCTAACAACTGTGCACATTGAAGGGGTTTGCAAAGCAGGGAGCACTCTGTCATGGGCAGTGTTCAGGGAGAGAATGAGTGATCCCAGTGAGCCCTTGGATGAGGTTTCTGCGTTTAACAAACGCCAAGTACCTAATGTGTGCCAGGCCATGAGTAGGGTGCAGGGAGCACCAAGAAGAATCAGGCCCAGCCCTGCCTTCAGGATGCTGCACTTCTGTGGCAGACAGACCAATCAACAAAAAGAACCATGTAGTATGATCTGGTGATGACAGAGGTCACCACAGCATGAGGGAAAAAATGGGACAAATCCAAGAGGGCTTCCTGGAGGAGATGCTGATGAAGCAAAGATGTCAAACAGTGGGAGCTGGCTAACAGCATGGCTGAAGGGTTCATAACGTAGCAGCTGGAGATGCAGGGTGGCCAGGCAGGAACAGGGTTAGGGGTGGGGGTAGAGGGGTAAAAGTTGAGCAGGAGCTCCCAGGCGCACAGATCTGGGCCATCCCCAAGGCCCCACTGCAGTCAAGTAGGCCGTGGGCCCCTTCGGCCGTGCCCACACTGAAAAACACTTCTCACAGAAAAAAAAATCCAGCAGAACAGGACAACCACTTGTGCAGCCAGACAGTTCCATGTCACATTTGTCAATGAGAGAAAAGGAAGGGCAGTTGTTAGGCTTTTTAAATCTAGCTTCAACAGTTATAAGGTGGTTTTAAATTTGTATCACTTGCTTGTGTGAATTTACATTTCTCATTCAAGGGCATGATCAAGAGTTTGAAGGCCTTGCCATTAAAAAACTCTTGATCAATTTCCTGGTTTTGGAAATGCACTGTGGTGATGTAAGCTATCACCATGGGTGGAGGCTAGGTGATGGGTGGATAGGACCTCTCTGTACTGTTTGTGCCACTTTTTGTGAGTCTGTAATTATTTCAAAATTAAAAAAAATAAAGAACAAATAAAAAACCTCTTGCTCTGGAATCCCATGAGGCCACCTTAAGCATTAAGCCTTATACAAAAGCAAGTTTTGTTCATGGAAGAAGCTGCTTCTCATTTAATAGTTTTTTAAAAATTGTTTTGGAAGCTTATATAAATGTGTTACATGTTATTCTCCCTTTTATGTTTTATTTTCATTTTCTTAGCATCACTTTATAAAGTAGAGAAAATATAGTTTTTCCCCATAGCACCCTTAATGTTTCCTCTTGACTCCAAAGCACTGAATAAGTCACTAATTTTTTTTTTTGTTTTTTTTGTTTTGTTTCGTTTTGTTTTGTTTTGTTTTGTTTTTGTTTTTTTTGAGACGGAGTCTCACTCTGTCGCCCAGGCTGGAGTGCAGTGGCATGATAGGCTCACTGCAACCTCTGCCTCCTGGGTTCAAGTGATTCTCCTGCCTCAGCATTCCGAGTAGCTGGGATTACAGGTGCACACCACCACACCCGGCTAGTGTGTGTGTGTGTGCACGCGCATGTGTGTGTGTGTGTATGTGTTTGTTTTAATAGAGACACAGTTTCGTCATATTGGCCAAGTTGGTCTGGAACTCCTGACCTCAAGTGATCCGCCCCCCTTGGCCTCCCAAAGTGCTGAGATTACACGGATGAGCCACTGTGCCTGGCCAAGTCACAAATTTTCTATGTGTGCTCCAACTCGGCAAATGGTGAGAGCTGCTGAACAGAGGTGACTGGGAGCCCTTGAAGGGGTAGGTGTGGAAGTGAAGGGTGGGTGGCACATGGGGAAGCTAGGGTCAGAATAGAGTTGGGGGCTTGCCAGGAGGAGAGGTTTGCAGGAGGGAAGCTCGGGCAGGTGGGGTGCAGACTCAAGGAGCTCTGCACACCCTTCTGACCAGCAGAGGGAGGAAGATGAGGGGTCTGGGGCCCGAGACAGAACCCAGCTCATGCCCATGCAGAGACCAGCACACTTCCTCCTCCCTCTGACACCCACAGTGACTGGCCGGGTCACTGGCAGGTGCACCGAGCAATGCCACCCGGAGGGGACTCTAGGCAGAGACCCTGCATTGCTGCCTGCTCCTCCTGACACCCCTCGTTTCCACATGGCTCGAGCAGGCCAGTCCCCGGCTGGGTGGGAAGCTCAGGACACCCCACCCCCGGGCCCTGGCAGGGCCTCCTGTCAGGCTGGCCTGCGTGTTTAGTGGACTGCGAGAACATGTCTGTCTGACGAGTCCCCACGCTTCACCCAGGCCGGGGTCTGAATGGAAACATTATCACAATTTAATTACCTTTCACAAACGCAGCCTGAGAAACCCAACTCCTTGGCCAGAATGCCAACTTCAAACGGAGCCAGGGGTGAGCGGAAGCTGTGCTCCCCAGGGGCGAGGGGACTGCCTGGGGAGCTGGACACTCTTTAATGAAGTTTCAAGGTGACCCACAGGTCCCCGGCCCACATGGGGACCGAGCAGGTCCTCCCCAGCCCTGGACAGTGAGCTCCAGAGCTGGGCATGGGGGTTTTGTTTGCAACGTCCCAAGGGTTTTTTTCTCTCCCCTTTCTTTTTTTTTTTTTTTTTTTTTTTAATAAAATGGGTGATAAAGGGTCCTGCCAGGAACCATTGTCTTCCAAAGTCTAAAGTGTTTGAAATTAATTTATCCGCTTAGGATGGTGTATAAATTTCTCATTACGAGTGTCAGTGATGAACAAGAAACCATTCCAAGAAATGTCTCGGGCCCTTGCCAAGCCCCGGGCCCTGGGTCCCTCGCGGAGCCGGTGCCGCGACAAAGGGTTTCACACAGTCAGGAGCGTTAACTATGCATGCTTTCGCGTTGCCCGGGCTCAGCCAAATGCCCTGTGAGAACGACACGTCCACACCCGCTTTTATTATTCCACACAGATGCCGGCTTGTTGTGTATTTCCAGCTTTGTGGAGCATAATGTGGGGTGCTGGGGGGTTTTGTTGTTGTGGTTGGGCATGTGCTTTTTTACTTTACCCCTCCCTTGCCCCCTTTTTCAGTGACTCGCTCCAGTCCACCCCCTAAACGGCTGGGGCAAGGGGAAATGGGGGGCAGGCCGGGAGCGTTCTTGGAAGGGCCCGGGGTAGGGTGGGGGAGGGGATTAAATGAATTGAGTCTCTTTGAGGTGTGTGTATTGGGGGATGGGGGGGGTCTTGAAACCAAAGAGAGAAAAGGGAAGAGGAGGGGGAGGTTAAGCCCTGGGAAAGCAATGGCACCCCCGGCCCTTGCTGGGTCCGGCTGCCAGCTATGCTGGGGCGGGAGGCAGGCAGAGAGAGCCACCTTCCGGCCACGAGGTCTGCCATGCTCCTGGCTGCCCTGGAGCCCCAGCACCTGGACCCGCCCCCCAGGCTGTTCCCAGGAGACTCAACTTTGGAGAAAGGGGTCTCCTAGGCCCTTCTGTCGTGTGTCACTGTCCAATTCCCAAATGCAAATGCAACCCAAGAGTGAGAGCTGAAGAGGTGGCAGAGCTGGGATTCAAACCTAGGCCCCTGACAGTGCTGTGCTCCCTGGGCAGCCCCCTCTTTATTCCCCATATCCCACGAGTAGCACCGGGGTGAGGCTGCAGCCCCTCTGCTTTGGTCTGCCCTGTGTGCTTTTGCCCTGGGCTGCAGGATCAGAAGCCCCGGGCGGTCTGCTTTCACCCTGAGAACAAGGCCCAGAGGGAAACAGGGAGCCCCCAGAAGCTCGGCCAGTGCCCATGGGTCCTGGTTATGGCTCAGCGGAGGCGGCTTTTCCAGGTGTTATTGGGATGGAGATAAAGCTGAGACTTTATAGGGCAATGCAGGAAGCTGGCCTGGAAGCCGGGAGACCCTATTTGAGCCCCGCCTTTGTCACCTGGCTCTGGGCTCCAGAATGGAGTATAGAGGCAGACAGTGCTGGCCATGGATGCCAGTAACACCGACTGCAGATTCAGCAGCTCAAGCAAGCTGGGGTCATCCCCTCAGGGCCCTGGGCCGGGTGCCGAGGCCCAGCTTGGAGGACCTGTGAGTGATGATGCCTGCAGCACCCCAGCCCCTGAGACGTGGCTGGCCTCTTTCTGGATGTAGAACCCTGTTCCTCAGGGGTCCTGGATGGAGGGTTGGGCATGCTCAGACCTAGGGGCTACCTTGCAGAACCTCCAGTCTCAGCTGGCATGCTCACACCCAGCCTCTGTGCATGGCCGCCAAGGGCAGGGCCTCTCCAGAGTGGCTGATTGGGATGCCTGGCAAGTCATCGGCCCTGGGCGGTGGGCCAGCCCACAGCCCCCATGGAGGTGGCCTCATTAAAGGCCTCATGGTCCAGTGGGCAGGGCATCAGACTGGACATCTGGAGGCCTGGGGCTTGGTCCAGCTTGCTGCTGCTTTGCTGGGTGACCTTAAGCAGATTACTTGGCCTCTCAGTGCCCCATCTGCCCCCTGCCTCCTCCCTGTCTGGCAAAGCTTCCTGGAGGGAATATTAATGGGATAACTCACAGAAGCCAGATTCTACGGCACCTCAGTTGTAGCCACTGCAGCCATGCCAGGGGGTGGCAGGGTCACACAGAAACCCTTCCTCCTGAAACCCTCCAAGCCTCACCGAGCATCGTTTCCAAGGGCTGGCCTGAGAGGCAAAGCTGTGTGGGGGCCCAGAGAGGAGTTCTGCAGCATCTTGGAGCAGGAGGGACTGCTATGATCCCTCAGGGCAATACCCCCTTCACAGATGGGGAAACTGAGGGTGGAGCGCACAGCCAGGTGGTGACATTGCTGGGCGGGGAAACTGCGCATCCATCTTCTGGCCCTTCTGTTCCTCCCCTGAGCTGTTCATCCAGCCTCCCCTTCCAGTCCTGGTCCCCAGAGTGATGCTTTTGATACTTGGATCTGGTCTCACCAATCCCCATGGAAGCACCCTCAATGGCCTCCTGTCTTCAGGGGATCAAGCAGCTCCACCGGCATCCCGATCCTCCTTCCCTGCAGCCTCCCTCTCACCGAGCACAGCTAGGCTCTGGCATCCCCAAGGCATGCACTCCAGCCACCACACTTAACACAGGATCCCAAGCCCTGCCCATGCCACTTCTGCCATCTGGAGGGCCCTCTGCGGCTTGTCTCCTGGGTGAACTGATCACCCTTCATGACTGCAGCCAAGCCTCCCCTCTGTGTGAGGCCTGCTCTAAGCTGTCCCAGAGGGCACGGCCTGAGTCCCTCTTCTCTGGTCCTGCAGTGTGGTGGCCCATTCCATCAGAACACTGCTCACCCAGGTCATGGGGACCCCACAGGCCAGGGTCTGCCTCTCAGCCACATTGGACACAGTGAGTAGCTTCAGTACTTTCTGTGTTGTAGATGCCCAGTGGATGTGTACTGAAGGAAGGCCCAGGAGGTCAAAGCCAGCATCCCCATCCCCTAAGCCCCCTGCACTCTCTTCATCCCTTCCTCTCACCTCTTCAAATGCCCTTGAACAAAGCAAGTAAAAGCTACGCCCAAGGAGCAGTGACTCACCAGGTTCCTTCTGCTGCTTTGTGGCCTCCACACCCCACCTGCAGGGCCAGCCAAGGCCTGTCCACCCCAAGCTCCGCTCCTTATGTTGTCTGGGTCCCAGGCCAATAATAATAATGATAATAATAAAATACTTCCTGCTTATGATGACCTTACTTTGTGTTAAATGCACTATATATTTATTCCTGAAATCAGCCTTGCAGCTTGGGGTATAGCAGAGGAAATCGAGGCTCAGAGAGATTAAGTGGCTTGCCCGGGGTCACACAGTTGGCAGAGACAGAACTGGGGTCTGAGCCAGGCCCTGCAGGACTCCAAGGCCCATGCTCCCGCCCCCACCAACATCTGCTCTCCTTCAAGCCCTTTGAAGCATGGCATCAGCTGAGTTACTAAAGGCCAATAAAGAATGCCCTGGGTGACCCTTTCCCCTCAGCATTGGCATTTAACCAGAGTCTTCGGAGCTTCCCCCAAAGTGGGCTTGGCAGTGGGATTTTTGACACCAGGATTGTCGAATGTTAACAAGATTTCTGTTTCGGTATCTGTATACACAGCAGACTTGCCAGCGTTAACCTTTCTTCCCAGCCTTCTCCACTATAGCTTGACTTACTTGTCTTTTTCAATTGAGCCTTTTAAGGTCTGTGGCTTGGGGACAAGAGCCAGGAATAAAATGTTGATTAAAATCTCCAAGGCCAGCCTGTAATCCCAGCACTTTGGGAGGCCAAGGCGGGTGGATCACCTGAGGTCAGAAGTTCGAGACCAGCCTGGCCAACATGGCAAAACCCCAACTCTACTAGAAATACAGAAATCAGCTGGGCGTGGTGGTGCGTGCCTGTAATCCCAGCTACTCAGGAGGCTGAGGCATGAGAATAGCTTGAACCTGGGAGGTGGAGGCTGCAGTGAGCCGAGATCGTGCTGCTGCACTCCAGCCTGGGCAACAGAGCAAGACTCTGTCTCAAAAACAAAAACAAACAAACAAACAAAAATCTCCAAGGCTGTAAGAGATCAGTTCTCCTCCATTTGATCAATAGAGTCAACACAAACCCAACCAAAGTTTTAGCAAGGTTTTTAAAAGCTAGAAATTGGCATGGTAGTTCTAAAATTTTTATGAAAAATCAAGGGAATTAGAAGTGCTAAAACAAGTTCAAAAAGGAACAAAATTAAAGGATTCATATTCCCTGATTTCCAGGCTCATTATAAAGAGACAATAATCAAAATAGTGTGGGATTGGCAGATGGATAGACACATAGACTAATGGGAAAGACCAGATAGTTCGGAAATAGTAGGACACACGTATGGTCAACTGATTTTCCACAAAGATAGAGGCAATTCGATGAAGGTCATTTTTTCAACAAATAGTATTTGGACAATTGGAGGTCCAAAGAAATAAATTTGGACCGTTATTCAAACCTTGTCCAAAAATTAACTCAAATGGATCATAGACCTAAATATAAAACCTAAACCCACGAAACATCTAGAGGAAAGCATAAGAGAAAATCTTTGTGACCTTGGGTTATGCAAAGATCTCTTACTATGACACATAAGCACACCCATAAAAGAAAAAATGATAAATTAGATTTCATCAAAATGAAGAACCTTTGCTTTTTGGAAAGCCCTGTGATGCCCATGGCAGCAATGGGAGCCTGACGCAATGATGGGATGAAGCTGGTCGAGAGAAGCAGTGAAGGCTGCAACCATGGCAGGCAGTGCACAGTGGGCTGGGACTGTCTTTCCAGGCAAGGCACAAGCGAAGCCACCTTCAGTAATGTCACTCAATCTGTCTGAGCCTCAGCTCTGTTATCTGTAAAATGGGGGAAGAAGCCGCATCTGAAAAAGTTGTCTTAAGGAATAAATGACATATGAAAATGCGATTCTCAATAGCTGCACGTTCCCTTCTTTTTTTCCTCCCCTGAAAGAGGTTGCAGAGGAGGAGGAACACATAAAAGCACTAAAGAAGTTTCTAGGGCCTAGGAGAAGCCGATTCTGCCTGAAGGTCCAAACTCTGATTGTTAAAGGAGACATGGGTGGTCCGGCACCTCTCTGGGATTGTTGATGGTTCTAGAAGCCAAGATTGAGAGAGACGGAAAGAAGAAGTAGAAGGAGGAACAGAAGGAGAAGGAGTTGTGGAAGAATATAGGAAGAAGGGGGCAGCGACCAGACCCACCTACGGCAGGCAGACACGGGGATGATCATTAGAGAGTGGGACATGGCCGAGAGAACCTCCAGCATAGCAGCTTGAAGGCGAGACATTTAGTCTCAAGCATCAATAATACCCACTCGTTAGTTGTGGCTGCCTCCAGTGAAGTGTCGAGGGTCATGACATTGAACCAGACGCAGCAGGAAAGAGCAATGCCTGCCAAGGGTGGGGAACGGAGTGGTGGCACATGTCCCATACCTATGTGGGACCACCATAGGGACCCTGCCACAGTAAGGGGTTTATTCATTTCTGTTGCAAGCAGCCCTCCTGCCTCTCCTTTGCGATGTCTTTAAGACAGTTTAAGTATTGATGTGAAGATGATGTATGGGTGAATAGACATAGTTCAGTTATCTTTAGGTCAGGAAACTGTGTATTTAGAAAGTATTTGATGCAAAAAGATACAAGAAAAACTGCTGGCCTTCTAGGGTACATCATCCTTTATATGTAAATATCAATCACAGGGAGCCCGCTGCCCTGAGAGCCTGCGGGAAGGCTGAGGGGTGGTGGTGCAGATCAAGGAGTGAAGCAGTCAGGGGTATCAGGGAAGGGCCCTGGGCAAAGGAGTCTAGGAGGCTTTGACAGAGGCCAGGGGCATGGATCAATAGAGCTGGGGTGGGGACATGGGGGCAATATGGCTGGATACCTCATAGTTACGCAGTATATTTAAAGCTTGGGGGTCTCTCAAATTGTTCCCTACAACTTAACAAGCATGTACTGAGCTTTTCTCTGTTGCAGGTTTCCAGCCAGACAGTAGGAATAAACAGAGACCTAACAAAGACTGGGGGCTCCCTATCCTGGAGTAGCTCCCAAAAATAGGTCCTGTGGACAGGGGCATCCCACCTGGTCAGCCCACATTGGCACTGCATCCTGGCTGCCATGGACCTCATTCGTTTAGAGCCTATAAAAGCACCTGGTACCCCATTGTATCCTCCTTCTGCTAATGCCCTCCATGGCTCCCCATTACTATTTTGCTATTGGAACAAAATCCAAGTGCTTACTGTGGCCAGCAAGGCCTGAAGAATCCAACCCCTGCCTCTTTCTCCACTTCTTTTCCCACCCTGAATTTTGGCTCCGATCACACTGGACTTTTCCCAGTTCCTCCAGCATTCCAGTGTCTTTCTCACCGTAGGGGCGGCCCCGCCCTCCCTAGTCAGCTGGACACCTGCAGCTCCTGCTTCCCGTCTCAGCTTCATTGCGGCTTCCCCATGGAGCTGCCTGTGGCCCCTGGGTGAGGTGACCTCCTCCACCTTAATGCACAGCTTCCCCACAGCACGTAGGGCAATTGTCATGAGATATGTCGGTGTGTAATTATCAGACGTCTCATTTCCACCTTCTCTGCCACGTCGAAGTCTCCATGAAAGCGGGGACCCGGCTTGTGTCCTTCATAGAGACAGCTGCAACAGTCGCAAAGCCTGGCAGAGAGAAGGTCCAAATATGTGTGGAGTGAATGAATGAATGATAGTCCCTCCATCAAGGCTCTGTGTGGAGCTTGTCTGGGCCTCCACTCAGGTGAGAACTGGAGAGCGCAGGCGCGGCTTGGGCAAGCCTGACTGCAGGACGCAGAGTTGCCGCCAGACACAGAGCCTGGCATATTTGTGTCTGCTTCCTCTTGCGCAGGTGGGCATGGTGGAGCTGCAGCCCCCAGGCTCCACGCAGGTCCAGGTTCCCCTCCTCCTTGTCCTCCTGGTCACTCCTCAGCTTCTTTGTCCCCCTCCTATTCCCGCATGGAAGCTCCCTCTGTGCTCTGCAGTCTTGACTGCCGCGTGCAGAGTCTGATCATTCTCATTTCCCTTTGTTGAGTTTTGACCAACTGTTTTCTTTTGGTCTTGTTTTGGGTTTTTTTGTTTTGAAAATAATTTCGACTTTCATGTTAGATTTGGGGGGTTCACGTGCAGGTTTGTTACCTGGGTATATCGTGTGATTTTCTTACGGAGCCGTGCTTCTCTAACACGCTCAGCAAAATGCCCATTGCTGAGCCCTGCAGCTGTGGTGGCCTTGCCGTCTGCTCGCCAGACCAACTGACCCCTTTCCACACAGCCCTTGGGTCAACAGGTAGCTCAAGGTGGGAAACACGTCTTTGCGTGGGACAGTGGAATGAGGGTTCTGGAGTCTGCAGACTGACTGCTCCTCAAGGAACCTCAGGCTGATCACTTAAGAGGAACTCATCAGAAAGGAGTTCACAGTTAGCAGCCCACCTCACAGGGTGGCTGCAAGGCCTAAAGGGAATCACTAGCAGGCCCCGCACAGGGCCTGGCGCAGGGCTGGCATTCAATAAACGGTGGGCCCTCCCTTTCCTTCGAATGCCCTGATGAGGTAGCATGGGATACGTTCACAGCATACAGGCCTTGCAGCACAGGGCCTGAGTCACACATCCACGGCCTCCCAGCCAAGGGAAGGGATAAAGTCTTCTGACTCCCAGCCATGGGTTCCTTTCATGACAGCACACCCCTTGTGGACAGGGATAAAGTAGGGGGCAGGAGCTGCCAAAGGTGCTGAGGGTGCAATAGGCGGGGCCTCTCCAGGGCAGCAGAGTTGCAGAGACACCGTGTCACAGTGTTGCAGGGACACTGTGTCACAGCGTTGCTGGACAGAAGCACCCTTGTCACGAGATTGGGCCCTGGGTGAAAATAGCACGGCTGCCCTGGACTTTCCCCACCTGGGCATGAGGCCACAGCAACTCACCCTGTTGGGGGCGGGTACAGATCAGCGTCCTCTGCACCCTTGGGCACCACGATGGGCACATCAAGTCATGGCACGTTTGCCTTATTTGCCAATCTGTTGACTGTGCCCCCAGTGGCCCTCAAGTCCTATTCATTGGGAGGTAAACATGTTACCTAGCAACCGAGTGTCAATATCAACAAAGGCTCAGATGAAGTTGTTAATCTGGGCAAGACTGACAGTGGGGCCAATGCGCTCTGAGCGCTGCTCCTCCGCTTATTGTCTGACACTTAGACTTGCCCACGAGGATACCGATGCTCAAAAGACACCACATCTCCCTCCACTATAAAAATTAAATGAAGTGTGCATCGCAGGCAGGGAAAAGGCACCGGCACTGGCCCGCCTGGTGATCTTGCTTGCCTTTTTTCTCTTCTCCCCCAAGTGCCATAGCCCGTGGGGTGGAGTGCTTTCCCTGAATGTGGCAACCGCTGCTAATTTCTGGGAACAATGGGGGACACTCCAGGGCTGGTCCCCAGCACCCGAGGAGACACGCCTGTCATTTGTCCTGTGTGTGGGGCCCCAGGTGGGGTGACAAGGGCGCAGCTGATTCTGGGACCCAGCCCTGTGCCAGACTGAGGCCGAGGATCTGCACTGTGGAATGAGGGTGACCATGTGGCAGGCCCTGCATGGGTGGGGGCAGGGGGTACAGCCTCAGCAAAGGCCAGGGTGATGTTCCCTGGAGCTCATATTGCAGTGAAGACAGGCAATCAATGAATAAGAAGTGGCCCCATCATGGAATGCTGTGCAGACTTCTGGGAAAGGGCATTCCAGGTGAGGGGACAGCAAACACGAAGTCCTCAGGATGGGTGGAATGTGTCTGGTATCTTCAGGAGTGTCTGGGTTGGAGAAAGAGATGAGATGAGGAGGATGTGGGGCTAGATGGCACATGGCCTGCAGGGCCACGACAGGGACTTCAGAGGAGTTGGTCCTAAGGAGAGAGGCAAGCCAGCGGAGGGGTTCCATCCAGGCGGGACTTGGTCTGATTTCCACAAGGCTCAGTGCATGGAGGTGAGAATGCCTGGCCTGGATCAGGGCAGGGAGGCCAGGAAGGAGGCTCCAGCAGAGGCCAGGCAAGAGGAGATGGATGGGGCAGTGACATCACACCCCTAGGAGTTGGTGGAGCAGTAGAGTGCGCCTTGCGGGAGACCTAGCCTGGGTGGGGCTGGGGACAGGAGGCTTTGGTTGGGGGCCCAGGGCTGAGCACTAGGGTTATGCCTCAGCTCCTCCCCTCTGTGTCCTTGGAAGAGCATGTCCCCGCTCAGGGCTTTAGTTCCTCATCTGCTATTGGGACTACTCTTTGACCTGTCTAGGTTGCAGGCATGAGAGGAGGTCAGGCAGCACCATGAGCTGGGAAAAGCATGGGTTTGGTGTTGGACCAAGCTGGGTTCTAAGCCTGACTGAGCTGGTTAGCAGCTGTGTGACCTTGGGTGAGCTATGTAACCTCTTCGGGCCTCAACTTTTCTTTCTTTAAAATGGACTAATGGCACTTACCTCATGGTGCTTGGTCCGTCTTCAATGTTCTGTCCAGCACATGTTTTTTCAGCACCAGCCACTATGCTAGGCAGAGAGATGAGTGAGACTCCCCACTTTTCCTCTTAAGGGGAAGAAGACCAGCTCATCAAGAACGATTACAAGCCTGGACAACAAAACAAGATTCCATCTCTATGAAAAATTTAAAAATGCAAATAATAGCCAGGCATGGTGGTGCATGCCTGTAGTCTTAACTCCTCAGGAGGCTGAGGCAGGAGGATCGCTTGATCACAGATGGAGGCAACAGTGAGCTACAGTCATGACGCTGCACTCCAGCCTGAGAAACAGAGCAAGAAGCTGTCTCAAACAAACAAACAAACAAACAAAAGAACAGTTACAATCTAGGGAGTCATCCCCTAGGAAGCCCCCGGCACCTCTGCTCCTGCCTGGCGAGGAGCAGGTGGTGGCAGCAGAAGTGAGGGTCTTGGAGGGAGGTGTTAGAGTAGGGCAGAAGGAATAGGAGTTAGTGTTCAGAGAGCTGGGTTCTGGGAGGTCCCTACCCACCACCTGATTTACTGTGTGACCCTGGGCAGGTCCTTCTTCCTCTGAGCCTTGCTGTCCATCCCTGGGAGGCCACAATATTGAATGGGATACTGTTTATAGTTCCTTCCAGCCCTGGACCCTGCAAGCAGGCCAGAGATGGGTGGGTCTCAGCTCAGGCTCACGGAGGCCTTGTTTCAGCTCTCTTAGTAACGGCCACATTTCAAGGCGACCTTCCAGAGCGTCTCCTACCTATCGGGGGTTCCCTCAGCACGGCAAATTCCAGGAGTTTCAGGGGGTCCCAGGGATGACACTGACTGCCTGATGGAGTGTTATGCCTTCGCGGTTTCTTAACTCTGTTTTTTGTTTTGTTTTGTTTTTGTTTTTTGAGACAGAGTCTCGCTCTATTGCCCACCCTGGAGTGCAGTGGCACGATCTCGGTTCACTGCAACCTCCACTTCCCGAGTTCAAGCAATTCTCCTGCCTCAGCCTCCCAAGTAGCTGGGACTACAGACACATGCCACCATGCCTGACTAATTTTTTTGTGTTTTTCGTGGAGACGAGGTTTCACCATGTTAGCCAGGATGGTCTCGATCTCCTGACCTCATGATCCACCCGCGTCAGCCTCCCAAAGTGCTGGGATTACAGGCTCGATCCACCGCGCCCGGCCTCTTAACTCCGTTTTTAAGAGTCTTTTTAACTCTTCAGATCCGTAAAGGAAAAAGTGGGGCCTGAATGCTTTCAGCCCCTCTTGAATTCTTGCTAATCTCCATCTGAAACAAGGGGAGTACAGTGTCAGGATACTGTCTTGAGAAGGCAAGAATGTCTAAGCAGAATCTAACAGCATTACCTTACTTTCATTGTGCGTAGGGGCATGTTACCTTCTACTATGACTGGTGCAATTAATACAATACAGATGAAAAGTTCCTTTTAAAATACATTCATCTAATAAACAAAGTAAGCCAATTTTGAGGGGGAAAAATATTGCATTGAACTGTGTGAAATTGCCAATGTTCAACCCCTGCTGACCTACAGAAATGGCAATTTTGTGTAGCTCGGGCTAATGTAAAGTAGTGATGGCAACACTAGCAGCTAGCTTTATTGAGAGCTTACTATGGTCAAGCATTTGCTTTTCAAGGAATATCTCATTTAATCCCAGAGTAAATGGAGCATTTGGAAAGCACTACAATCAATACATACAAAATCCACCATAGCTTTGTGATCTTGGGCAAATACCTTCCCCTCTTTGGGCACAGGCTTCTCCAGAACCTGGGCCTTCCCTTGTCTGTTGCTCCGCAGCCTACAACCCATCCCTTGGGCATGTTTACTGAGCAGCTAATACACAAAGCACTGGCTGGCAATGGCCATGGCTGAGGACCAGGGATGAGGGACAGAACCATGGCAAGACACTGTCCCAGCCTCCAGGGAGAAAAGCAAGAAGGCATGAGCATGTGACGATGGGCCCAGTAGCCAGAAAGTCCCCACTGTCCAGCCCACAGGGGAAAGATATCAGCATGGCACAGTGGTCACAGGCTGCCTGAGAACCCACTGCAGTGTGGGCCCCCTAAAGGCCAGGACTGAGTCATATTCACCTGCAAAGAGCTGAAGGGCACAGGTGATGAGAGAGGAGAATGAGGTGGAAATAGGTCACTGGGCATGGGGCCAGGAGGGACAAGCAGAGGAGGGACCTGAGATGAGATGGGATCGCAGAGGCACCAGAGGGTAGAAGCCGGCCTCCGGGCTGTTTTCCTTGCAATTACAGAGCATGTGTAAGGCTGAAAGGTGCTATCTCAGCTTACCAGTCAGCCCATGGGACTGTTGCCCTAAGCCTGTGCACACGAGGCAAAGATGCTACCAATGCCAGTACAGTCGGGGACAGCCACACCCAGAGGCACTGATGTTGGGCTGTGTGCATCTGGAGAAGGGTCCATCTGTCCCTGCCACCCTCTCTCCAGGGCTCTGGCTCAGACTGGGTGGGGGAACTTGAAGCCAGCACTCAATGTATGCTCCATGCTCAAAGGCACGGAGTGCCGGGGGATGCTGGGGGACAGACTTGGTGTCCGGGATTCCTGAGTGGGCCACAGCAGTGGGCAGGTCTTGCAAGGTGGGGCCAAAGGATAAAAGTGACTTCAGGTTCAAGATGCCAGGGAGAGCAGAAAGAAATCAGGTAGGTGACAGTGACAAAGGTGGGAGTTGTGAGCTACTGTGAATCCCAAGTCATATTAAAGCCTCTCCTTTCTGTGTGGATTACACTCCCTCCCAAAGAGAGATTGCAGGGAGGGGAACAGCATACAAAACCATGGGAAGACAAAGATAGAAAAGTTAAACCCAGGGTTCTCTCAGTAGGATTTAGAGAGAGGCCGAGGTGGGAGGGGGAGAAGCCTGGAGAGGGAATTGGGAAATTGCAGGCCACAGTCAGGTGGCAGCAACTTCAGCTGTGCTGGTCCTGCCAAGGCAAAAGGAAGAAAAGCAGGAGAGACCACTGTCAGCCTCCGAAGAGAAGCTGCAGCCTCAGTTTCCTCATCCCTACAGCGGGGCTGATACTACCGGCCTTGCCCGTGGCTATGAGGAACTAAATCCCCCATCCTGCCCCTTGCCCTGGGGTACAGCAGGATGCTGCCCATGGCCGAGGGGAAGTTGAGGGAGTGTGGAGGGAAAGGCTTGCAGGAGCTGCCTTCTGGAGTGTGCCCTGGGCTAGGAGCACTGGGGGCCCTGCGATGGCTGTTGTCTCATGGGTTGGGTCCCAGAGAAGGACTCAAAAAGATGAAGAAGAACAGGCGGCAGGAAGAGAGTGCAGGCTGGACAGAGGGAGAGCAGGATGCCACATGGGGGAGCCCTGAGGTGAGCTGAAGAGAGGAGGTAGGTGGTCAGGGGAACAGGCTGGGGAGGGCAGTGGGCAACCTGTATTAAAATGCCTATTTTCCTAATGCAGGGCAGCTGTGGTCACTCCGTCCTTCACCCCTCCAACCCCATGACTAGCTTGGGCTGGGGGAGCCTGGAAGGGGACACTGTGGGGGCCAGGGCCCTGCCCCACTTTGCCTCCTCCACTCACCCACCCCCATGAGCAGAGCCCAGTGGAGAGGGCTGGTGAGGGCACTCCTTCAGTGTGGCCTGCAGAGCAAGTTCAGCTCCCCCTGCAAAGCCCCAGTTGTGCCCCCGCTATCGCCAACCTCAGCCTTGGGGCTGAGGATTCACCCAAACCAGAGCGCAGGTTGTGCCTTGTTTAGTCTGGTCCGGCCCCTATCCCGAGCTCTGCCCCTATCTGCCTGGGTCAGAGGCACCACAGTGGCCCAGTGCTGCCTCTGTGGGCCTGGCCCCTCCCTGGAGGCTGCAGGAGCTGGCTCTGTCCTTCACCCTGGCTGCTCGCATCCACCACCCTCTGTCCTCACCCTTTCCCTCCCCTGCTCATTGCTGAGTTGGGGATCCACTCACTGTGCCCCAGGGGTAGAAGTGGCTAAATACATGCCCCCGGTGCATGGGCAAGTACTCAACAGATGTGAGCTGTTAGCTGCATTCTAATCTGTTTCTTGACTTTTCAGTGCTGCAGTTTATTCATCTTGGAAATGGGATTCATGCAATGTCAAGTAGCTCCTGATGCAATGCCCTGAGTAGCGCATGGCTTCCCTTCTGTGGTTTTTTTGCCCAAAAATACATCATCTGAATTTAAACATGAGGAAGCATAAGACAAATCAACACTGAGAGACATTTCCACAAAACAACTGATGAGGACTCTTCAAAAGTGCAAAGGTCATGAAAGACAAGGACAGATGCAAGGTTCTCCTTAGAACCCTCCACTCTAAGGAGACAGAACCACAAGTGCAAAGTGGTCCTGTATGAGATCCTGGAGCAGAAAAAAGATGTTGCCAGGAAAATTCATCTATGGATTGTCAACAGTGTCATACCGTTGCCAGTGTCCTGGTTTTGATCACCATGCCATGGGTTTGTAAGACGTTAACATTAGAGGTGGACTGGGTGGGAAGGTGTGGCAGGAACTTTTTGGACCATTTTTGCAATATTTTTTTCAAGTGTGAAATTATTTCAATATAAAAAGTTTTTAAACGTAGGACTAACGGTAATATCTCTCTGGTAGGTGATTGGGGAGAATATAAAAGTTAATACATGCAAAGTGCTCAGAGAGGTGCCGGACACCTAGTCATGCTCTGAAGGTGTCAGCTGTCATTTCCAGTGGCCTGGCCCAGCAGCCCTGGGCCCATGGAGTCCCAGCTGTCAGAGCCAGGGGAACACAGGCCAGCTCCCTTCCTGGAAAGAGGCATTCGTCTGCCTATATAGACAGCATCTCCAGGGTTCCAAGCCCTGTACTGGGCACTGGGGGTATGGTAGGGGAAGGAGAGCCTAGCCCTGTTCCTGACACCACCTCCCCGAGCTGGGTGGCAGAAGTTCACAGATCCATCCCACAACAATGCAGGCTGTGAAGGGAGGTCTCCAAGGAATGTCCTCCCAGGCCCTGCCCCATGGCTGGCATGTATCCCTGGCAGAGACTCTACAGCTGCCATGTGAAGGGTGGCAGAGAATTACACTGGGGGAGGGAGGAGTGTGTAGGCTGGGGGCAGCATGTGAAGGCCCAAGGCAGAAAGAGTCAGAGCCTCGGTGGGGTTGGGGGGATGCTGAGAGATGTCAGGCCAGTGTGACCAGAGCCCAGTGGCTTCACCAGACAACCTGGGGCAGAGCTGAGGGCCGCCAAGGGCAGGTACCACAGTCTCAAGCATCACTGAACTTAAACTGCAAAGACAGCTGATCTTGCAGATGTGTAAGCAAACAGGCTACATGCCTAAACTAAGGATTTTTTTTTTTTAATGGAAAAAAATCACGTGGGCTCTAGCTCTTGTGAGGGATGTGGTGATCTTGAGGCCAGAGCCAATGTACCAACTGTAAGAAGAAAAGGCGCCCAAGGGGTTCCACCATGAAAGGCTGGGATGTTGCAGGCACCCAGCAAGCACCTTCTGTCCATGGGCGCTGGCCAGGATTCCCAACGTGCTTTCACAGCGCCCTTGCCCCCAGCCCACTGGGGCACATTGGCATGTGCCTCAGCCCGCATTTCACAGACTGAGCACTAGAGAGCTGAGTGTGGAGGCCAGAGGGCTCTTCCTACCTGGGCGCGGCTTGGCCCACCAGGATAAGCTGGGGAAGGGCTCAAGCGGAAGGAGAAGGGTCCTCTGAGCTTGCCCTTCACCTCTGCGGAGGGTTAGAGAGGAAGGAGAACTGACTCAGTAGCCGGAGTGCTGGCCGATTCCTCAAGGCCTGCGAACCTCCCGTTCCTCACTAGGAAAATGGAGATACAAAGGTCTCCTTGGCGAGGTGGCAATGGGCGTCAGCGGTGATCTTCGTGAGCCCTTGCCCCAGTGTCTGGCACTAGGTGGAAGTCCCCCTTCCCTCTTATCCTTACCGTAAGCATAGAGAGGTAAGCAGGCTCTGGATTCTGCACCCACATCATCCATGACTTCCTTCATGCTGACACCCTTCCTTCCAGCCAGCCCACCCTGGGTGCCCAGCAAAACGACAGTGATGGCCGTGCTTACTCAGCTGACACTCAGAGTGTCACACTACGGTGTGTCAGACGCTGGACCAAGGACTTCATACAGATTAACTCATTTATTTTTCATAACCTCCATAGGAAGTGGATACCCACCACATCCCACTTCACGGAGGCACAGATAAGAAATCTTTGGACGTATTATCAGTGCAGGGCTAGAACCCTGTCTCCCCACAACTTCTCCTGTACTTATCCCACCACCATAGCCGAACCCAGGAAGTATGACACCCAGTGTCGGCACTCAACCACTGCACTACCCCACTGCTGCAGAGGGGAGCAGTACCTTTGTAGATACAGGTTGAATTGTGTCCCCTCAGAAAGATACAGTGAAGTCCTGACCCCTAGTCCCTCAGAATGTGAACTAGGAGTTTATTTGGAAATGGGGTTTTTGGCAGATGTAATCAAGATAAGGTCATTAGGGTTAGACCAATCCAATATGACTGGTGCCCTTATAAAAGCAGGAAATTTGGACACAGAGAAATAGATACACATGAAGAAGAAGGCAGAGATCAGGGTGATGCTTCTAGGAGCCCAGCTGTGCCCCAAATGCCAGCAAACCACCAGAAGCCAGGAGAAAGGCATGGGACAGATTCACCCTCACCACCTTCAAAAGGAAGCAACCCTACCGACACTTTGATCTCAGACTTGTAGCCTCCAGGCCTGTGAAGCCATGCATTTCTGCTGTTTTGTCACCCAGTTTGTGGTGCTGTTACAACAGCCCTAGGAAATTAATACAATCACTATAGTCTTTCTATGGCATTTCCCAATGCAACTCCCCATTATTTTTTTAGGAAAGGATCCATATATTCATTACATTATCAAATGGGTTTCTAATCTTGGCACTAATTTTTTTTTTTTTTTTTTTTTTTGAGATGGAATCTTGCTCTGTCGCCAGGCTGGAGTGCAGTGGTTCGATCTCGGCTCGCTGCAACCTCCGCCTCCCAGGTTCAAGTAATTCTCCTGCCTCAGCCTCCCAAGTAGCTGGGACTATAGGGGCCCGCTACCACGCTCAGCTAATTTTTGTATTTTTAGTAGAGACAGGGTTTCACCGTGTTGGCCAGAATGGTCTCGATCTCTTGACCTCGTGATCTGCCTGCCTTGGCCTCCCAAAGTGCTGGGATTACAGGCGTGAGTCACCGCGCCAGGCATATTCTTGGCACTCTTGATGTTTTGGACCACCAGATAATTCTTTGTGTGTGTGTTGGGGGGGAGAGTTGTCAAACATGTGTGTGTTCATGTGCTGATATACTCATATAGGCACTCAACTGACACACACATATGCTCACACTCATATTTTTCACCTATGCTCACATGCCATTTTATATCTAACCATCTAACTCCAGGGGTACATAGTGTCCCAAAGTCCTTCCATGTACCTGAGGTTAAGAACCCTTGCTGCTTTAAAGAGAGGGAATGATGTTAATATAGTTAGGAACCAAATTTTTCAGCATAATATAAAGGAAATACAACTGTAAGATAAAATAAGGTTAAAAGCCCTGTCATCATAAACTTGAATTGGAAATATCAATACGAGCTCATGATGGATTTTTTCTTTCAAAAGATCCAGCCACTAAAAAGCCCTATAAGTCACACCAACTCAGAGGCAACGAGCATTAGGGTTCCAGATTGGGCTCTCCAAGGACCCAGGGCACCTTGGAGAAATGGATGATTCCAGGGCTAGGGAAGGAAAAATATAAGATGAGGTTTCTTGTTACACACAAAAGCAAGGAGGTTAGAAGGAGCCAACTCAAAATGCCTCATACTGGCCAATGATGGGACAATTTTACCATTAAAAAATGACTACAATGAGCAGTGACTCATGCCTGTAATCCCAGAAATTTGGGAGGCTGAGACAGGAGGATTACTTGAGTCCAGGAACTCAAGACCAGCCTGGGGAACATAGGGAGACCTCATCTCTACAAAAAGTAAACAAAATTAGCTGGGTGTGGCGGCACTTGCCTGTAGTCCCAGCTACTCAGAAGGCTGAGGTGGGAGGATCGTTTGAGCCCGGGAGGTCAAGGTAGCAGGGAGCTAGAAGTGCGCCACTGCACTCCAGCCTGGGCAACAAAGTGAGACCCTGCCTCAAAAAAAAAAAAAAAAAAAAAAAAGACTAAAATGGCTCGAAGCAAACAAAATATTGAGTTCATAATATTTTTTTTTTTTTTTGAGACGGAGTCTCGCTCTGTCACCCAGGCTGGAGTGCAGTGGCGTGATCTCGGCTCACTGCAAGCTCCGCCTCCCGGGTTCACGCCATTCTCCTGCCTCAGCCTCTCCGAGTAGCTGGGACTACAGGCGCCCGCCACCACACCCGGCTAATTTTTTTGTATTCATAATATTTTTAAAAACTCAGTCAGCCATGGCGGCTCACGCCTGTGATTCCAGCACTTTGGGAGGCTGAGATGGGTGGATTACTTGAGGTCAGGAGTTTGAGACCAGCCTGGTCAACATGGCATGGTGAAATCCCATCTCTAATAAAAATACAAAAATTAGCCAGGCGTGGCGGTGCGTGCCTGTAATCCCAGCTACTTGGGAGGCTGAGGCAGGAGAATCGCTTGAACCCAGGAAACAGAGATTATAGTGAGCCGAGATTGTAGTGAGCAGAGATTGTGCCACTGCTCTCCAGCCTGGGTGACAGAGCAAGACTTCATCTCAAAATAATAATAGTAATAAATAAATAAATATAAAATAAATAAATAAATAAAAACTTATTTGTTACTTTTGGAGGATGCTAGGGAACCAATATGTTATTTTGAAAACATTTAAAAGAGAAAGAATCAAGCATTTACCCTGCCTTTTCTGTATGAACCTCAGTCTAGGGAAATAATCAATGAAGTAAAGAATGTTATAGAAGAATTTCACCTAGGAAGTGCAGAAAGAATAACAGGCCATCACCACTTTGCAGAACTAATAAAATAATGAGCTACTAAATTACATATTTTGTATACATATATTATATATTAAATTATATTATAATAATGGCTGCTAGAACCATAAAGTGAAAGGCTGTGGGAAATTTACAATGGATAGATGAAATCAACAGCACCTGAATCTACTGATGAGTTGTCACTTCACAGAAAGAATCAGAAATTGTGCACCTTCCAATAAAATGCAACAGGAAGCACCTGGCACCACTTCTGAAAAATTATTTTCAAAAAAAACTGAACCCAAACCTAATCAAGCCTCTGAATGTAACCGTAAGTTCACAAGCAATGCACAAGATCGGGGGCATGAGGAATAAGAACACGGAGATGCAACAGCAATCAGTGAAACTGAGAATATAGAAAGCTCAGAGGACAAATGACCTGGCTTGTTTCTAATATATAAAAGGCATTTTTTAAAAAAATAAAAAGGGGAGCCAGGGGAAAGCTGTTACGGATTAAAGAGACTTGAGAGACCTATCAACCAGAGGCAATGTGTATACCCTGTCTGGGCCCTGATTTGCATAAATGATTATAAAAAGGCATTTATGGGACAACTGAGGAAATTTTAACCGATGGATATTAATTAACATTAAGGAGTTCTTGTTGATATATTTAGGCTTAATATCATTATACAGTTTTTTTTATTATACTTTAAGTTCTATGGTACATGTGCACAGCGTGCAGGTTTGTTACATATGTATACATGCGCCATGTTGGTGTGCTGCACCCATTAACTCGTCATTTACGTTAGGTATATCTCCTAATGTTATCCCTCCCCTCTCCCCTCACCCCACGACAGGCCCTGGTGAGTGATGTTCCCCTTCCTGTGCCCAAGTGTTCTCATTGTTCGGTTCCCACCTATGAGTGAGAACATGCGGTATTTGGTTTTTTGTCTTTGCAATAGTTTGCTGAGAATGATGGTTTCCAGCTTCATCTATGTCTCTACAAAGGACATGAACTCATCCTTTTTTATGGATGCATAGTATTCCATGGGGTATATGTGCCACATTTTCTTAATCCAGTCTATCATTGATGGACATTTGGGTTGGTTCCAAGTTTTTGCTATTGTGAATAGTGCCACAATAAACACATGTGTGCATGTGTCTTTATAGCAGCATGATTTATAATCCTTTGGGTATATACCCAGTAATGGGATGGCTGGGTCAAATGGTATTTCTAATTCTAGATCCTTGAGGAATCACCACACTGTCTTTCACAATGGTTGAACTAGTTTACAGTCCCACCAACAGTGTAAAAGTGTTCCTATTTCTCCACATCCTCTCCAGCACCTGTTGTTTCCTGACTTTTTAATGATCGCCGTTCTAACTGGTGTGAGATGATATCTCATTGTGGTTTTGATTTGCATTTCTCTGATGGCCAGCGATGATGAGCGTTTTTTCAAGTTTCTGTTGGCTGCATAAATGTCTTCTTTTGAGAAGTGTCTGTTCATATCCTTCACCCACTTTATGAGGGGTTGTTTGTTTTTTTCTTGTAAATTTGTTTGAGTTCTTTGCAGATTCTGGATATTAGCCCTTTGTCAGATGAGTAGATTGCAAAAATTTTCTCCCATTCTGTAGGTTGCCCATTCACTCTGATGGTAGTTTCTTTTGCTGTGCAGAAGCTCTTTAGTTTAATTAGATCCCATTTGTCAATTTTGGCTTTTGTTGCCTTTGCTTTTGGTGTTTTAGACATGAAATCCTTGCCCATGCCTATGTCCCGAATGGTATTGCCTAGGTTTTCTTCAATATCATTGTAGAGTTTTAAAGAGAGCCTTTACCTTTTAGAGGTGTATGTTGAAGTACCTAAGGGGGAATTAACACAACAGGGGCTGCGGGCTAGGAGCCAGGAACTGGGAGCTGGCCATAGCAGATCTTTGTGGCAGCTGCATGACAGATGCTGTGTGATAGATATCACTATCTCTACTACTGTGTATGTTTGAAAGTTTTTGTGATGAATTGTTTTTGCCAAGGACCAAAGGTCCAGCTGGGCTCCAGCCCTGCCAGGGATCTCAGATACTTTTGCCAAAGTCTTGGTGGCTCCCACAAGACAGCCTGGGTCACTGCATCCCTAGCATAGGTATCAGTGATAGGGGGTGGTGGAGCAGCTAGAAAGCCTTCGTGGAAGAGGTGGTGCCTGACCTGAGCCCTAAAGCGAGTGTCCCCCAATGCAAGGAGATGGGAAGGTTGGGTCCTCAGGCAGGGGGCCCAGAACAGACCCCACCAGAGACACTGGCAAAAGGGTACACAAGAGATGCTTGGGCTGTGGCTGGCAGTGAGACAGAAATGAGGACACACTGTACACTGAAATGAGGACACACTGGAAGAGTGGTGCCTGTGGCTTGGGGAAGGACTGGATGTGGATGTGGGAGAGCAGGAGGAGTCAGGGAGGCCCCTGGGGTGCTGGAAAGGCAGGTGGGTGCTGGAAGTGCTCATAGTTGGGTGGAGCTCATCGTTGGGGAACAAGTCAGGGGTCAGAATAGGTAGCCCAGGAAGTTAGCACAGAGTGGTAGGGCTGGAACCCAGTCTCCCCACAACTTCTCCTGCGCTTATCCCACTGCCATAAACTTTCTGCTTTCCTAAAGATGCACCAAAAAACCTATGAAGGATGATATAGAGGTTTAGAGGGAAACTGAAAGGGTTCACCAGGAGGGTTAGGGAGATAGCATGTTGTCTCCAGGATAAAGTAGAGCAGCCAAGTATCCCCCAGCCAGGGCAAATATTAAAAAATAAGGATTTTTTTTTTTTTTTGAGACACAGTCTCACTCTGTTGCCCAGGCTGGAGTGCAGTGGGGCGATCCATCTCACTGCAATCTCCACCTCTCAAGTTTAAGCAATTCTCCTGCCTCAGCCTCCCTAGTAGCTGGGGACTACAGGCACGTGCCACCACACCTGGCTAATTTTTTATATTTTTAGTAGAGACAGGGTTTCACCATAATGGCCAGGCTGGTCTCGAACTCCTGACCTAGTGATCCGCCCACCTCGGCCTGGAACAACAAACCTGAAGAAAGGGGCTTTCTGAGGTGTGTAGTGGGATCTTGTGGTTTAAATGTGCATTTTCCTAATGACTAATGTACTGAACATCTTTTCCTGTGCTGACTTGCTGTCTATGTATCTTCTTTGGTGAAACGTCTGTTCAAATCTTTTGCCAGTTTGTTTTCTTATTTCTGATCTTGGGGGAAATCATTCAACCTTTCACCACTGAGTGTGATGTTAGCTGTGGGTTTTCTATACCTGCCTTTGTATCCGACTGAGGATGCCCCCTTCTATTCCTAGTTTGCTAGGAGTCTTTATCATAAATGGATGTTGGATTATTGTCATGTGCTATTTTCTGCGTCTATTGGGATAATCATATGATTTTTCTTGCTTACTCAGTGAATATGGTGCATTTCATTGACTGGCTTTTCAAATGTTAAACCGATTTACTTTCCTGTGGTAAATCCCATTCAGTCATGGTCTATTATCACTTTCATACATATTTGGATTCAACTTGCTAAAAAATTTTAAGAACGTTTGCATTTATGTGCATGAGGGATACATCTGTATTCTTTTTTGTGATGTCTCTCTCTGGTTTTGGTATCAAAGTAATTTTATGAGTGCTGACCTCATAAAATGAACTGGAAAATATCCCTTTTTCTTTAGCTTTCTGGAAGTTGGTTCATACCTGGTATTATTTCTTCCTTAAATTTCAGTCACAAATCACCTAATTACCACCACCATTATGGCTTTTGCCATATCCCCATCATCTACCCAGAACCATGTGTTTTTTTAAACTGTCTATCTTTTTAACAATCTCAATAGAGGTATGTTGTAAGGAAGCTTTCTATCCCCATCATACATGGAACCAGTGGCCTTGCCCCTCCAGCTCTGACAGTTGAGGACTGCTGGTTAGAGTCACCTCCCCACAGCCCCTAGCCCTATGGGATGGGCCTACAGATAAGCCCGCCCTTCCCAGCTGTCCAGGTACAATTTTGAGTGTGCCTTGGGGTGGGCCACATGATGGGGTGATAGGGCCCAGAAGTGCCTCCCACCCGAGATGGCAGTGGGGTTTATGCTGACAGGAGCACTGGCTATTAGGCAGAAGCTGTGTGGCTCCCAGGATTTTCCTGCATACACGAGCGATACTTGCAGCATGCTCTGAAGCACAATGACCTGGCGCCACATCTTCCCTCCCAGAGGAGGAAGCTGAGACTGAGCATGGCAAAGCCAGCTGCTGAAAACTATATGTGAGATGAGCGGCACAGCCGGGGCTACACCCCGGCTGACTCTGAGAGCACTCTGAGTCCATGGTTCCATGGGTCCCTTGCACCCCTGTGTGCCTTTCTTGCCCTGCTCTGGGCCCCAGGAAGATACTCTCTACAGAGCATATCCCCGAGCTCATTGCCCGCTGGCCCCAGCTGGCTCTAGCCAATGGGGAGTGCTGGCAGGATATTGGATGGCGGAGGGGAGAGAGGTCAGAGTTCCTGCCCTCCCGCTTTTGTCTTGCTCTGGGACTGGCTGTGCCCCAGGGAGCCATGGCTTCTGCAGGGCAGCCTCCTCCGACATCTCACACTTTAAAGCCAACTCTTGTACCTCTGTTTCCTCCTCGGTCCGTTTGGCCTGTAGGGTGCTAATAGCTCCCATGGTGGCCAGTCCCTAGGTGCCTTACATCCTATTAGTTCCGTTAACCCAATGGCATCTCTGCAAATTGTCCCTTCACTTACAAGTTTCTTCAAAAATCCCAGCCAAGGTATCCTCTGCCATCTGCCTGATACATATAGGAGGGCTCCCCTGCCATTCTCCAAGTGCCTTAGGCTCTCCACAGGTCACATCCCCACTCCCTGCTTACAGACCAGGAACTCCAATGCCCTCGGCACCTGCTGTTGGCAGGCACTGTTTGCCTCCGGATGAAGGTGCATCCATCTGCACATGCCCAGGAGGCAGACCCTGAGATGCTCCCTGGAGAGAGAGCCTGCCCTTGCCTCCTCTAGGTACCCGGTCCAGCCCACAGGTTTAGGGGGAGCACATGGCATTGAGGAGAGAGCAGTGGCATGCCAGGGACTTGAGCAGAGGGAAAGGATCACTTCCCTCAAGGTGGTTCCCACACATGAAGCCCAGAAGTCAGGAACAATTCCAAAACCAGTCTTCTGGGACTTCTGCAAACACAATAGGTTCCAAGAATAGGAAGATCCATGCTGGAGACAGCACACACACAGCCAAACCAAACAACCAACCGTCCACAGTGCCTGTGTGGGAGCGTCCATTTTAAAAACAATTCTTGATCTTGATAAGAAAATGCCCCCATCCCCACATACACACACAGACAACAAGAGCCTGAGTTCAACGGTTACCACTGGTATTCACACTGAGGATGCAAAGAAAGAGAAAGAGAAGGACGTTACCTCTTTGGAAAGACGTGGAGCAAAAACAGAGGGCTTGCTGGGTGTACCTATTTGCTTTGGGGACTAAGGGTTTGAGGACCCACACGGCATCCCCAGGGATGACACTGTACATCTGCAGACATCGTCACACCACAGACCTCAGAGGGAGGGTGGGCCTGGTAGCCAGCACGGTGACCTGAGCTCATGCTCGTGGCTGCCTGAGCTGGAAAGAAGCATGGAAATGGCCCCAGGTAGCACATGCCCCGGTGGATCATGACGTGGTCCAAACCCAGCTGCCAGGAAGAGATGCTTCTGGGAGCCTGAGGTGCTGGCCAGCACGGGAACAGTATGTGATATATCTGCTCCTCTTTTGGGAGCTGTCAGGCAGGCATTTGTTTACCCCTAGTTCGAGGAGGTTCTGAAGAGGTAAGAAGAGCAGGGAACCAATATTTACTGAGGGCCAGCCGTGAGCCTGCCATGCACCAGGGACTTTACTTACGTCTTCATCCATTTTGCTCTGTTCCTTAGGCTCTGAGCAGGGGTGCTGCGTATAATGCTGAGAATTGACTGTGATACCAAATCTGTCACTGTGCTTTTTAAAACCCTTTTAAGGCCTTCATGTGGCATATCATCATCTCTTATCTGCCATTCACAACTATCCCTGCCTGCAGTTGGAACAGCAATTCTTGTGGTCACTCCTTTACCTGTGAGAAAACAGGGGTCCAGGTAGTTGAGGAAATTACCTACTCAGGCTTCAGCATTGCCAGATCACAGCTGGAAGCCGGACACTCAACTTCTCATCTCTGGTCATAGCATCACACCCAGGGTTTAAAAGCCTATCAGTTCCCAAGTCCTAGGAAGGGCTCATCACATTTGGGGGACTGACTTATGACTCTGCTGAGCAGGACAGAACATCTGGGAGCGGAAGCTGTAGGGGTGAGGAAAAGTGACCCTGTTACTACCCTGTTACTACCACGTAACGTCTCCCCTGGGGGCTTCCACAGGGGGCACCTCCAGGAGAGTTACACCTTCACAAGTGCCATCAGCCATCGTCTGGCTCCTGAGGGCAACGTGGGAGTTCCTGATGACTCAGTGTGGCCTCTGACTGTCACTTCCCCGGCACTGGTGTGCAATTTCCAAATGGCCCGTTTTCATATGAGCTCATGGCTTTGGGATCGTGAGCACAGGTTCAGGCATCAGGTGCTTTCCTGTCCTCAGCACGGGACTACGGATGGGCCCCCTTCCCATGGTGAGAACCAGACGTCACAACTGCGGTGAAGTGTTTAGCACGATGCCTGGCACACGGCCAATGCAGAGAAACATTAGCGTCTTCTCTGGCCTGTTCCCTGAGCTCCGGAAGAGTGGTCTTGGAGAAGAGACCCTCCCCATCTGACACTGTCTCTGGGGCCATGCCCCTCTAGACAGCTTTCTCAACCCACAGTCAGTCATTGTTCTGGAACAGGGTGGACAGGCCCAGGCCAAGCCTAGGGAATGGAAGGAGTGCCTCCCCTTGCTCAAGCCAGGCCCAGGGCAGGAGAGCAAGAGAAAGGGAGGGTGGGGGCTCCAGAAGGGAGCAGTTGGCCAGGGGCTCATCCTGGGCCCCTGCTGGGCCTGCTGGATTCCTGGCCTTGCTAAAGCCACCAGGTCAGGAAGAAAACCTGTCCTGCCAGGTGACAGGCCCCGAAGGAGGAAGGAAGCCCACAGAACCGGGAAGTCACTGAGGACTCAAGCCAAAGGCCAAAATAATCCGGCCAGGAGGAAGTCAGGCTGAGGAGAATCGGGCCAACCCTGCACCCGGGTACACATGTGCATTCACACGCACACACACGCACAGAGCACACACACATACATGACCGTGCACACACGTATGAACATATACAACACACATTCTCCACACCAACCTACACTCTGCCATTTCTCTGACTCTGGCAGGATAAGGGTCAGGCAGGCAATGCTGACGTCAGGAGGCCTCCTTGGAGATGGGTCACTGGGCTCCGCTGGAAGGATGCATGAGGGAGAGGCAGGTACAGAGGGAGGGGAGAACGCTCTAGGACCAAGGAATGGTGTGAGCGTGCATGTGTTGGGGCCACAAGAAATTTGGGGTCCCACAGCTCAAAGCCAGCAATGAAGCAGGAGAGGGAGACGGAGCTGACCACGGTGCTGAGGCGATGGGGAGGGACACTGGCAATTCACGCTTCCTAAGGACCCCCTGAGAGCCAGGGACATCAGCACACCACGACCATAGGTGGCTGGATTGTGTGAAGGCTCAGCTCCCTGAAAGCCACTATGAGACCACAGTGAATGGCACCTCCTGGGAGGCTGTCTGTTTATTAACTCATTCACTCACGCCACACATGCCACTCAGCAGAAGGAAAACGCAGCTCCCTGGAGTCCCGTAGCTCATCCAGGCTCACGTGTAGATAGCTATGCTGGGATTCGACTCCCTAGAATCTGCCTTTGGGACCTTGTCTTCCTCACCCTCCTTTGACTTGAGAATCTGTACCTGGCTCCAGGGACCTGATATCAGCAGGGCGGGCAACAACCGTAAGAACACACATGGACCCAATGCATGGTGTTTATTGAACAGCTTCTCTGTAAATGCTGGGGCTGGGAACTGCAGGATGGACACCAGGAAAAGAATGAGCAGGGCTGCTTTGCACATGCTGATGGCGGAGAAATGAGTCACGCCATGTGCCGGAGGAGAGAGAGCAACAGGAGGGTTCACCAAGAAACACAAGAACTCAAAGCATGGCACAAGAAGCCTTGGGGACGGTGGGGGCTGCAGGAAGAGCTCAGGAGAGGTCAGGAGATGGGCTCTGCCCCTAACTTGCTGAGCGCCCTTGGACATCTCATTGTTTTGTCAATTCCCCATTTGATGATTCAACTGCAGAATTGCAGATGCCAGTTGATCAAAGTTGCCCTCACTGTGGGCCAACATTCAGGTGGTGCTGTGCCCTGCCCTGCCTGACCTTTGGCTGCCAAGACCTCTCAGGCCGGCTCGTCTGCCCCTGGCCTGCCTCTCCTGGCCCAAGTCCCTGCTGCCAGCCGTGGCCCACTGCCCAGGATTTTCTAAGCTGCATTGCCACTTCCTGGATTCCAGAGCTTGGCTCTACCCTGACCCCACCCCAACCTTCTGGAATTTTCAACTCCAGAATGCAAATGGGGGATTCAACCCTCACCTCTCGGCAGCCCAGCTTTCTCCTAATCCCATCCTTGGATGGGCAGCCTTGCCATGTTGAGAGAGCCAGGAGGTCATCACAGAAAGAGCAAAGGTTTGGGGTCACTCCCTGGTCAGATGCAGGCTCTGATGACCTCAGCAAGTCACTTACCCTCCCTGAGCCTCAGTTCCCTCATCTAAAAGATTCCTGCCTCATGGGGTTGTTTGAAGATGGCTGAAATGTTACAAGCCGTTGAGGAGCCCAAGGCTGCCAAGGTGTTCATTTGGTAAACAGTGCCCTTGTTTTCTCAGCAATGCCACCCTGGCCCCTGTGGGGACAAAGAGAGGGTGCGTGCTGTGTTTATCAAGTGCCCACAGTATGCACGCTTCAACATGCCGTATTAACTAAAATACAGCATTATCACTGTGCTATCTTTTGTTGTCTTTTGATACAGTGAAGTAGAAGAAATAAAGATTATTCTTAGCCAGAATAAGCCTGAAAACTTGGGCAAGTGGCCCCAGAGGCACTTTCCTTCCAGCGTTCTCTGCAGCAGAAAAGCCCATTGCTGTATCTTTCATGGAGCAGCCAGTGAAGGGGCTGCTTGCAGTGAGGGGCCAGGGTGCATGAAGAGCTGCACCCCAGGTGCAGAGACACAGGCAGCCTCGAGCTTCCTACCCAGAGGAGCACAAGGGGTCAGACACACAGATGGTAGAAAGGATGCTGCCTGTCCTGGGGCAGGCTGACTCCCCTGCACCACATGCACTGCTTTCACTTTTACTCCTGGACAGTGAAGTTTTCTTATGTTCAAAGAACATTTGATGCTACTTCTCTGATAGGAACTCTAGACTCGAAGAACTCAGAGCTCAACTAATCCAGTGGTTTCCACACTTGTTTCCCAAGAAAATTAAACATCATATTCCAATAAATGAATCACAGCTGTCAGTCCATTCTGGTTGAAGAATTATGCAGCGAGGGATCTTATCCCTGCACATTGACCCTTCTGTCTCCCCTGAGGCCCACGCTACTGAAGCCCAGCGGCCCTGGGGAATGAGATGTTAAAACCACTGAGCTACTCCAACCTTTCAATGCTGAGAAAATGTGGGCCTGTGACTTGTACCCACCAGTGCCCATGAAGTTGGTAATGGCACATTATCTTGCCCTCTGTTTTGTGTGTGCTGAACTGATCTGGCTCAGGAGACTGCAAACTCGAGGTGGACTCTGTGTTCTCTCCTCCTCTGGGCTCTTCTGAGCCCTGGGTACACAATTAAAAGTATTCTCAGTAATGCTGACCTGAGTTGAATCAGAGTGCTTGGGCCAGTGTCTCCCAAGGAGAGGGAGACATGTATCCCAATATATATTAATCTCCCCTTGATGATGGCCTTCCCACGCAGGGAGAGAGAGCATGTGGGGTGGACATGCTCAGATGGCCCCGGGATCCCCCAGCTTCTGGAACACCGGCTTCTTCTCAGGGAAAGCCATGTGGTGGGTGTGAAGACCATGCTGGGTTCAGGCTGTCTAGAGAGCTGAAAGAGGGCCCTTTGGGTGCGGGTACAGAATCATGTGGCCAGGTAGGTGGCCTAGCCTGACAGGGTGGGACTTAACCCCCTGCCACAATCCAGGGACGCCAGTGAAAGAGTGTTTGCAGGACACCCTGGGCCAGGGGCTGGTACCAGCACTGCTGGAGCATGAGTGGAGACCCGAGATGGGTGGGGGCTCTCATATGTGTGATCCTACTCGCTTCCCTTAAGAGCCACAGGCTGGGCATTTTCATGATTCCCATTTGCAGTTAAAAACATGGGGCTTTGAGGGATTATGAGAAATCTTGCCCAGCAAGCAACTGATAAATGAGGGAGCCTCTATCTGAACGCAGCTCCCAAAACCCCAAAGTTCATTCTTCCGTGAGTGCAGCCTGCACTACCACATTGCCTACGGAGAGCCTAAGACGGAGGCAGAGCCGAGGTGAGGGGTGTGGCACAAAGGATTATTTATTTATTTTTTGTTTGTTTGTTTTGTTTGTTTTTGTTTGTTTGTTTTTTGTTTTGAGTCTTGTTCTGTCACCCAGGCTGGAGTGCAGTGGCACGATCTCGGCTCACTGCAAGCTCTGCCTCCAGGGTTCACGCCATTCTCCTGCCTCAGCCTCCCGAGTAGCTGGTACTACAGGTGCCCGCCACCACGCCCGGCTAATTTTTTTTGTATTTTTAGTAGAGACAGGGTTTCACTGTGTTAGCCAGGATGTTCTTGATCTCCTGACCTAGTGATCTGCTGTCCTTGGCCTCCCGAAGTGCTGGGATTACAGGCGTGAGCCACCACACCCGGCTGGCACAAAGGATTATTTAAAGGTGACTTTGGAATCTAAATTCCCATCCCTGAATGGCAGGCATGACTTTTGCATCTGCCTGGTACATACGGGGCCAGAAGCAGCTCACAAGCCCCATACAGCAGCCCTGACCTCAACAAAGTCCTTGAAACCATTAGCAGAGCTAGGTTCCAGCAGCCACTGAACAAATCTGGACTCCTCACAAAACTGTCCATCGGATTTGTGAAGGGAAGGTCAAGTAGAAAGGCAGACAGAAGTGCTCAGTTGCTCCTCCCGGCCACGGGTTCTGCCCATCACCTCCAGCAGGAGAATGGGAGACTTCCTCATCCAGGGTCCTGTTTACCTTAATGCTCTTAAGGTCAATCACTTGTTTGTTGAAATTAAATTTGCGCACCTCCCTTACTCGTTAGGGGCTGTCAGAAGCTGAGAACACTCTCCACTGCTCAGCCAACACACGTGGATGCTGCGAAGTCTGCTGGAGCAGGATAGCTCTGGCTCTATCGATGCCTCAGGCCTTCTCGGCACAGTAGACCCTACAGCCATTTGTCCTTCAGCCTCCTGCATGGCCTGTGCATGACCAAGTGTGTTCTGAGTGTGTGCACAGGCGTGTGCTGTGCTGGGGGCTGAGAAGAGTCAGCCCACGCCACTCCCACACCACATCCCGAGGAAGTCCCACCCTGGTGACTCAGATACCAGGCGGTCTGTGGCAGAGTGTCCTAGGCATACAGCCCCTCCCAGCTGGTCAGATGAGTGGCTTTTCCTGGGGTTTGACTTGGAGCCTCTCTCCTTGTCTTCTGTGGCCTCTCCCAGGGCACCACCAGCTTCCCATCCACCCCAGTCTTCTCGCTGCATTCTTGGCCTTTGAGACAGCCACTCTCATGAGAATACCAACCTGTATGACTACACTCAAAGAGAAAGAAATGCCTGGTGTCCCCTGGTGCTTAGAGGGTAGTGAGCTCCTTGTCTTTGGAGGTCTTCAAACACAGGCTGTTCTGTAGCAGACATGTGAGAGAAAGCACTCCAGTGTCTGGTGGAACAGGGGCAAAGGCAACGCAGGACTGGAGACAGTGAAAGTCTTTTGCAATGTGGACATTCCCCAAGAAGGGCCCTTTGTCCAGGAAGCTGGCTGCAGTTGAAGGAGAGAGATGGAACCGGAAGTCTACAGTAGGAAGGCCATGGAGGGACTCTGACCCTGTGAGAGGTCAGGCTCTGGCCTCTTCCATTAGAGCTGTCACCTGGGCAAGGCTCATGTCTGTCGGTTCTGTAGCCGGGGTGGGTCCGAGGAGAGAAGGGAGCTGAGGAGAGAAGGGAGCTGAGGAGAGCTCCTTTGGTGGTGCAGTGAGACCCTGTTTCCAACCCTCTCTTGAGCATCTGGCCCATGGGCTCATGGCTCTAGTGGGCAGCATGCCTTTCCATGCAAACATGCACATTCCTGGCCCTGGCTGGGGGCTGCCACCGTGTCACCTCCTCTAAGCCTCACCATAGCTCTCTAGGGCATCTGGCTAGAGCTTAATAAATATTTGCTGAATGAACAGAACTGCATGCCCTGATCAGCTGGGACAGCCAAGTGAGGCCACATTCCTATGAAGGCCCCAACTGTTCCGAGCTTCTGCTTGATTTACAGGTGGCACAGGCTTCTTATGGGTCTTCTCCCCCATGTCTATCAGAGCTCCCAGGGGTGCCTACCTGTGCCCAGAACTCCACCTAAGCACTTCTTGCTGCCCACCTGCCGTTAGCAGGAGCAGTTCCCCACCATCAGTCCTGGGGAACAGGGCACAGACACCCATGCACCCTTGGCCCTGGATTTGGGAGCCGCTGCTGCTAGCAATAACAGGAGAACACCACCGCTAGCCATGCTGCCCCTGCTCTATGTGGGAGACAGAAACCTGCCCAGGCTGTCAGTGTACAAATATTGATTGTGTGCCTGCTCTGTCACAGGCATCAAGAGCTGGTGCCACAGCTAGCAGTGGGGCCTCCAGAGCCAAACAGCTGAGCTGAGTGTCATTGAGGCTCAATGCAGTTGGGACTGCACAGTGTTAAAATAGCACACACACAGTCTCTCACACACACACACTCACTCACACACTGACAATCACACACACTCACATACACACACACTCAGACACACTCACACACTCACACACACATTCACACACACTCACACCCTCACTCACACACTCTCACTCTCACACACACACACTTACACACATTCACACACATTCACACACTCACACACATTCTCACTCTCACACACAAACTCACTCACACACCCTCACACACCCTCACACACCCTCACACACTCATACACTCACACACTCTGATATACTCTCACACAACTCACACTCACACATTCACACAGTCACACACTCACACACATTCTCACTCTCACACACAAACTCACACACCCTCACACACCCTCACTCACACACACACATTCACACACACTCACACCCTCACTCACACACTCTCACACTCACACACTTACACACTCACACACATTCACACACTCACACACATTCTCACTCTCACACACAAACTCACTCACACACATTCACTCACACACCCTCACACACCCTCACTGACACACACACATTCACACACACTCACACCCTCACTCACACACTCTCACTCTCACACACACTCACACACTTACACACATTCACACACATTCACACACTCACACACATTCTCACTCTCACACACAAACTCACTCACACACATTCACTCACACACACTCACACACCCTCACACACTCATACACTCACACACTCTGATATACTCTCACACAACTCACACTCACACATTCACACACAGTCACACACACTCTTTCACACACACACACTCATACACACACATGCCTCGACACATCTTTCCCTCATGCATGGGCCACCGGCTCTGCATGGGTTTCTCTTTCATCCCCTGCTGGATGGTGACAGCTCTTTCCTGACCATGAGATTTGGGGCTGACTCCAGATCACTGCCATTTTCCCTTGTGCTGAGCTTGCCCCGGGAGTCTCACTGTCCTTCCCTGAGGCCTGGCCTTGGTCAGGGTCACAGCAGCAGAACTGACTTGTCCACCGTGATCCCTCCCTTCCTTAAAAAATGTTTTTCTGTCATTAGGCTGATGAAGAAAGACTCCCGCCCTGGAGCCTGGCAGCCGGTCAGTTTTCAGGAGGCAGATATTAGCCGTCATCCCTCTCTGCACCGATGTCCCCCTTACACCACATTTCAGCACATGTGGCTTAACTCACCTTTCTGTTCTGCTGATGATAGTAATGAAGAGAGGAAAGCGGAGGGCAAGGATTTCAGCAGAGAGGGAAAGGGGACAGCTCAGCTGAAGAGCTCTTTGCACTGAAGCCTCAAGAAGCCCCGTAGGGACAGAAAAAGGAGTTTGGCTTCCTAACTCCTTTGCATGTGAACTGGGAGGGGGCAGAGGTGTGAGTAGGGCAGCTATTGAAAAGCTGGTAGTCAGGGGAAGAGCCAGTTAAGGGGAGATTGGGTCAGTGGCACGGACACCTTGCACTGGAGGTCCAGGCCTTGTCCACAGCAAGATGGCTTCAAGTCAGATTTCTGCCAAGAGCTTTTCCAAGCTGTGTCACTGGGACCACAGAGGGACTTGGGGCAGTGGTTAGTGTGTTCTTTTTAATATAATTTTTTTTTTTGAGACGAAGTTTCGCTCTTGCTGTCTAGGGTAGAGCACAATGGTGTGATCTCAGCTCACTGCAACCTCCATCTCCCAGGTTCAAGCGATTCTCCTGCCTGAGCCTCCCAAGTAGCTGGGATTACAGGCACCCATTACCACATCCGGCTAATTTTTTTGTATATTTAGTACAGACGGGCTTTCACCATGTTGACTAGGCTGGTCTTGAACTTCCGACCTCGTGTGATCCACCTGCCCCTGCCTCCCAAAGTGCTGGTACTACAGGCGTGAACCACCACACCCGGCCCCCTTTTTTTTATAATTTTTTTTTTTTTGAGACAAAGTCTTGCTCTGTCACCCAGGCTGGAGTGCAGTGGCTCGCTCTCGGCTCACTGCAACCTCTGCCTCCTGGTTCAAGTGATTCTCCTGCCTCAGCCTCCCGAGTAGCTGGGACTACAGGCGTGCACCACAGCGCCCTGCTAATTTTTGCATTTTTTTTTTTTTTTTTTTTTAGTAGAGACAGGGTCTCACCATCTTGGCCAGTCTGGTCTCAAACTCCTGGCCTCAGGTGATCCACCTGCCTTGGCCTCCTAAAGTGCTGGGATTACAGGTGCGAGTCACCACTCCCGGTCAAGTAACTGATGTATAAATGTCTTGTTGAAACTAAGCAAGGAGATCTCAAAGGATTTCCAGCTATCTAGGGATAATCCATGGAAATTAACAGCTGTTACTGACTTAGATGTGTCCGTGTCCCATAACTCTCCTCTTTGGGTGTGATGCCTTTGTTGGATTTATAAAGCAAATGTGAAATTTTTTTTTGTTTTTTTGAGACAGAGTCTCACTCTGTTGCCCAGGCTGGAGTGCAGTGGTGTGATCTCGGCTCACTGCAATCTCTGCCACCAAGGTTCAAGCGATTCCCCTGCCTTAGCCTCCCGAGTAGCTGGGACTACAGGCACGCAACAGCACGCCCTGCTAATTTTTGAATTTTTTTTTTTTTTTTAGTAGAGACAGGGTCTCACCATCTTGGCCAGGCTGGTCTCAAACTCCTGGCCTCAGGTAATCCACCAGTCTTGGCCTCCCAAAGTGCTGGGATTACAGGTGCTAGCCACCACCCCCGGCCAAGTAACTAATTTAAAAAGGTCTTGTTGAAACTGGAGGGAAGGAGATCTGGAAGGATTTGCAGTCATCTAGGGATAATCCGTGGAAATTAACAGCTGTTATTGACTTAGACATGTCCATGTCCCATAACTCTCCTCATTGGGTGTGATGCCTTTGTTGGATTTTTAAAGCAAAAGTAATCTTTTTTTTTTTTTTTTTTTTTTCTGAGACAGAGTCTCACTCTGTCGCCCAGGCTGGAGTGCAGTGGCGCAATCTCGGCTCACTGCAACCTCTGCCTCCCAGGTTCAAGCAATTCTCCTGCCTCAGCCTCCCCAGTAGCTGGGATTACAGGGGCCTGCCACCGCACCCAGCTAATTTTTGTAGATTTAGTAGAGACGGGGTTTCACCATCTTGGCCAGGCTGATCTTGAACTCCTGACCTCCTAATCCACCCGCCTCGGCCTCCCAAAATGCAGGCATGAGCCACTGCACCCAGCCAAATGTGAAAATATTTACCACACACAGAAAAATTATCAGTAAGTTTATTCCCCTGACTCCTTCTCTCCCAAAACCTCCAGTGCTCCTGGCTGAGAATTCTCCTGGGGAAGCTGTAGGACAGGTGTTTGTGGGATGCTGATGAAAATAGTGCAGAGGATGCCTGGGTGTGCAGAGAACTCTGGGGAGGCAGGGATGCAGCCAGAGGAAAAGAGGGAAAGAGCATTCTAAGCTGAAGGAACCGCAAAGCCTGTGAGGCGGAGAGGGCTTGGTTGCCTGAGTGGCCCAAGAGAGGCCAAGAGCTGGAGCCCAGCAGGCCACAGGGGACGAGGCAGGGGACAGAGGATGCAGGCACTGGTAAGTCAGGCTAAGGAATCCAGTCTTCCCTCTAATGTCTGTGTCTGGTTCACTATAATGCCAGCCCCGTGCCTAGCACAGGTTGGGAGCTGAATCCAATGCTGCCGGATTGGAACCTCCTCTGCACATTTTCAGGTGAGTTTATTGTTCACACCCAGCCAGGGGAGCCATCAGAGTGAAGAGGGGAGTGGCACAATGGGATTTGGGTTTTGTGACGGTCACCCTGATTGCTCAGTGGGAAATAGAGCAAGAGTGGGCACAGGTGGAGGTGGCAGAGGCTACTGCAACAGCCCAGCAGGAGGTGATGGGCAGAGGTGGGCATTATGTTTAGAGGGAGGCTGGCCAGAGGAGGGGGTGGACCAAAACCCAGCCTTGGTGGAAACCTCCCAAGATGCCGCAAGAAGGACATCAGTGCGCGTGGATCCTGAGCCCCAGAGGAAAGTCCACTGCAAAATCCAAAGAATTAGTGGCAGGTGCTTTGCAAATCCTGTGTGAGATACCATGTTTTGTGGGTTCTGGCGCCAGCTGTGTGACCTTGGGTAAGCGGCATTGCTTCTCTGAGACTTGCCTTCAAATAGGCCAGAGGCGTGGCAGATGGCATCACATCTGCTCCCCAGGAAAAACAGCTGTGTGCTCAGCATCAAAACAGGGGCTCCACGCTGGGCCAGAGGGAGCCTCTGAAGCCACTTTCTCACTCGCCCTAGGGGTGGTGGGGTGGGGCTGGGCTGTGGCTGGTCTGCCCAGCCAGGTGAAATCAGGCACTCAAATGCGGTGCCCTCACCCTCTGATCTCACAATCCCACCTCTAAGCAGCTGCCTGAGGGAAAGAACCCGAAATACTATTTGTAGCCAGAGTCATTGATCGCAGTGCGCTTATAAAGGTGAGAGATTAGAAATAACTAAAGTGTCCCGCCCCGGGGGCGGGATTTTGTATGTGTGGAACTGCCACTCAAGGGAGTAACGTACGGATGTTAAACCTGATGTTTACCCAGAATTTCTCATCATAGAGGAAATACCTCTGATGAGATGTTAGGTACAAAACTTGGAATTATAAGAGTATGTACAGAACTTGGGCTCTGCAGTCAGACAGGTCTCAGGCTGAGGTGCAGGTAAATGAATGAGGAGGCCCAGGGAAGCCCAGGGCACTCCATCCACAGTAAAGGGGACGATGGCATCAACTATGCAAAACCACCCAATACACATATACGGAGGTCTGGGAAGAAACGAACCCAGTTCTTATCTCAGGGTACATTATTTTTCCTTATTTTGTTTCACTATTTTATCCAAATTTTCTCTAAAGAACATAATTTTAATTTTAAGGTGAAGCCAAATAACTTTATTCTTGTTTAATATACAAGGCTGGAGGTGCCCCAGGCCCAGCCGCATGTCTCTGAATGCCTGGGTCCCCATAAGGTCTAGTGAGGGGATGCGAATGATTGGGTGCTGCCCAGCCCCTCCTCCACACACCCCCTGTAAACACATGGCCCACGGGGCCAGCCGAACTGGCGGCCCCTCCCAGGGGGGCGATGGGTCCAGTGGGGCAGTGAGTAATGTACCCTGGGTGGAGGAGGCTCAGGACTGAGGCCAGATGCAGTACTTAGGTTGTTTTCTCATCAGAAGTTCAGGGGGTGGAGGCGGACCTCCTGATGGGTGCCTGCTTGCCACTCACCTGGGCTGACTAACCTCGCTGAAGCGCCTTCAGGCCTCTGGCCATACCAGGTGGGCGGCAGGAGCTGCCAGGACCAGACTGGCTGCTGGCCTGGAGCTGAGGGCCCCTGACTCATCGCAACAATGACTCTTCTCTCCCCAGACCTCTCTTCTAGCTCTGCCTGAAGATAAGTCCCTTTGATAATCATGTTTCCAGTATAGGGAACTACGCCCTGGCAAAATCAGAAAGCTGTCACAGGCCGGGGTTGACCCCTATCTCTGCCATGCTAGCTGTGTGGCCTTGGGAAAATCACTTCCTCTGTGCCTCATTTCCTCTTCTGCAAAATGGGGATCAAATCAAGACCTTTCTTACGAGGTTGTTGAGAGAATGGAATGAGATGGCACCATCATGAATCGTCACAGTGCCTGTGTGCAGTGCAGTGGGAACTAATTCATCATTGCTCCCTCCCTCTCTCTGTTCCCCAAGGCACGTCCTTTCCTTATTCTGACGATGAGCCTCAATTCCCAGTGTGGCCACTCTAGGACCCAACCTGGAGCTGCTGCTCTCCCGCATCAAAGGTCTTGGCTTGAGACTCCTTCCCTCAGATATAGGTGCTGATGTATCTGTCAATGGCTGTGCCCTGCAACTGGAGGAAGACAGTGGACTACATAATCACAGGGTCTTCCCAAACATTACAGGAACCAAGAGAGCATAGATATTGATCTTGGACCCTAAGGTATGCCTCAACTCACTCCACATTAGCAGAGGCCCCGCCTGCCACAGCCCCCAGACACAGGAGGGCAGGCGGGCTGGGGAACTGCTGGCCAGCAAGAGGGACCTGTGGCGTGCAGAAGGAGGAACTTCCTTCGGTCTGCAGGGAGGAAAGACCCAGCCTGGGCTGAACCCTTGCTCTGCCACCATCAGCTGTGTGACTTGGGGCCATTGGCATCATTTCAATGAATCTCCTCACCTGGAAAGACGATAAACAATAGCAACTGGTGGGTTTGTTGTGTGATAGGCACATGAAGGAGACTCAGGAATTCTATTCTACAAGGAATGGTGCAATTACAGTGCAATCACAGTGCAAAGGCTATTGAAGGCCAATCACTTTTCTGAAGTTCCCTTAGGGCTACATAAGCTCTGATAAAAGATACCTGCCACACTCATGGTGGTGCTTTGTAGACAGTAAGCCTTCCAAAGAAAGGGCTGCCAGCTGGGCGCGGTAGCTCATGCCTGTGATCCTGGCACTTTGGGAGGCCAGGGCGGGCAGATCACGGGGTCAAGAGATGGAGACCATCCTGGCCAACATGGTGAAACCCCGTCTCTACTAAAAAAAAAAAAAAAAATTAGCTAGGCATGATGGCACACGCCTATAATCCCAGCTACTTGGGAGGCTGAGGCAGGAGAATTGCTCGAAACTGGGAGGTAGAGGTTGCAGTGAGCCGAGATCGCACCACTGCACTCCAGCCTGGCGACAGAGCGAGACTCCATCTCAAAAATAAATAAATAAATAAATAGAAAAAAAGAAACGGCTGCCATGAAACTCAATACACTCAGGCAAAGAAAGCCTGGGGCCACTCCCTAAGGCCACAGTGCCGGAAGACTGGGAGTTAGGGTGTGAGTAAGGGCTTTCCCACCCATGACCCTGGAAGCCCCTCCCCTACCCACTCACTCCTGCAACCACCACCCAGCCTTCTGCAGCCACACAGTGTTGTGTGAGGTTCTCTCAAGCTCTGCGAGGCTCCCTGAGGACTTCCTTTGACATCCTGAGGAGCCCCTAAGCATCAATGCCTACAAGCAGGGAAACGCACAGGAAAATGTGGTAGGAGAGACACAGTCCGTCACCTACCAGTCCCAGCCTCGAAGCTCATTCCGTCATTCTTTTATTTTACCAAGCAGGTAGGATTTCAACTGGAGAGACTGGGGAAGGAAATCCAAATCGGAGGCAAGACCCGGGCAAAGGTGTGGAGGCTGGACAGGGAGACACCACCAAGAATTCAGGGGCAGGAATTCAGCCATGGGGAGCCCAGGTTCAGGCAAGGTTAAGGAGAGGGAAGGTTTATCCCCACATCTGACCTACCCCTTCAACCTTCCCCCCACTGGCCCCAGCAGCCCTGCCCAGCGCTGCCTGCTTCTCGGGGGACAGGGGTGGTGTTTGCAGCCCTCTTAATATCTTCCCTTGGGCACATATCAGCATTTCACCTGCTGCCTGGCAGAGCAGACTGTGTGATAAGAAATCCAGGAAGTTCAATAAACTCAGAGCGCTTGGCCACCACCGTGGCTTATGCCAGAATAAACAGGGCCTGGCATGGGGTTGCAAGGCCCTGTCCCAGGGCAAACACTGCCTTTTGCCAAATAGGGAGTTGTTTTTGCAAAGGCAAGTGTGTACCTGGGGGCAGAAGAGCAGTCCCGCCAAGCCCCTTGACCACTTGCCCCAACTGGGCTCTGACATCAGTTCTTACTAATAATAACAACAGGGGCCAGAGGGGAGACTCTCACGGCCATTAGTGAAAGATACAAAGTTGTTACAAAACAAAAAAGGAAGGAGAATGAGTAATCTCAGTCATAAAGCTCCCAAACAGCAGTTCAAACCCGCTCAGGTAATCCGTGCATCATGCTTCCTGCAGTCTTTGTGTTGCCAATACCTCATCTCGCTTGATCTTAAAGCGCCCTGTGAGGTTGGCAGGGAGGGGAGGATGAGCCAGCCCCACTGACTGGGAAAATGAGGGGCAGAGCACCTAACAAAGGTTCAAGTTCACATGGAAGAGCATAGAGGGCGAGGCTTGGCTGGATTTAAGCAGTTGCTCCACCGCACACCTTAGACAGGACCTCTGGGCTCTGAGAGTCTCAGTTTCCTCATATGTAAAATGAGGCTTGCAACTGCTACCCACAGATAGGTCCTGGGTTTCTTTCAGGTAAGAGTTTTGAAGGCCTTTAGGCCTGCATTCGGCCTGCGCAGACTCTCAGGAAAACAAGTTCCTGTCTTGGGCCTAGGGTACCACACCAATTAGGGACACAGTGGCCTTCCCGGCACCCCATTGGTAAGCCGAGCAAACAAAATATTTGCTTCAGGAGGTGCCATAAGTGTGCAAGAAAAGTTGTCTGCCTGTGATACACACCCTCAATGCACAATGACCAGGACATAAGAGAGCTCATGTGTGTGCGTGTTCGTGTGCACACACGCCCTCTCTCCAAAGGCCCTCGCTCCAACAGTTGCGTCACACATCACAGGCAGCTCCTTTGTATCCTGCAATAAAGTCATTTAATGCTAATGATGAAATGTATGCCCTACAGTGCTCGTTATTAATAGGAATTAGATGTATTTCAGGTAACAAAACAGTGAGTAATATGGGCAATAAACACATCGTGCCAACCCGACCCGTGGTGGGACTGACGTGGTTCACGCTTGCCCCTCCAGAAAGAGCCACTCTCCCACAGCAATTACAGATTAATAAATCATGGCGTGGCTCTGAAGCTGGTCCCCAGGGGCACAGGACTCAGGACTCACCTTTGGAGCTACCAGTGTGTCCCACGTCTTTTTCTTCCTGATGGTTTCGAAAGCATCTATTCACTGTCATCACACCCTCCCCTCATATTCGCTTGTACTGTACTCACTGTATCTGACCCCTCAACACCAGACACCCACTCACATCCTGACAACTTAGTTTGTGCCAGACTGCACAGAACCAGAGCTAGACCTAGAGATAACCCATAGATACACACACAAATGCACATACACTCTGAGTTGCACAAAGATGTGTGTGCATACAGACCCGTGCCCACAGAGGTCTCAACCACACATGCACATGTGTGTCTCCTCAAGGCTTAATTGTCACCTCCTCTGTGAAGCAAGAGCCTCATCAGAGTACTCATCATCAGGAGAGCCTGGGTTATGATGCTATAACAAGTAACACCAGATCCTGGTAGTTTTTGGTAGTCAGGTGGAGGGTCTGCTCCACACAGTCACTTGGGGATTCAGGCTGCCAGCAGCTCCGTCATTTTGCATCCTGAGCAGCTAGAATGTCCTCAGTGGCTGTGGCAGGGGAAGAGAAAAGGCAGAGGGTGAAGCCTCGGGCTAAAGGGAAGTGTCACCTGGGCCATGTTTCATTGGCCAGAATTAGTCACATGACCCCACCAAACTGCAGGGGCAATGGGAATTGTAGTCTTCTGTGTTTGCATTCTGTATCTTGAAGTCAGGAATGAGTTCCCCGGGGCTAAAATCAAGGCATCAGTAGGACTTGTTCCTTTGGAAGGCTCCAAGGGTGCTCACATTCCTTGGCTTGTGGCTCACCCCTTTCCTCCATTTTCAAAACCACAGAATAGCATCTTCTGTTCCCTGTGACCTCCTGCTTTCCTCTCACAAGGACCCTCGTGCCTACCCTGGTAATCCAGGATAACCACCCCTCTCAAGGTCCGTATCTTCATCACATCTGCAAAGGTCCTTTTGGCATGTGAGGTCACATCCACAGATTTGGGGGAGTAAGACATGGCCATCTGTTATGGACTGAATGTTTGTGTCTCCCTAAAATTTCAGTGTTGACATCCTGCCCCGCACTGTGATGGTGTTAGGAGGTGGGGCCTTTGGGAGGTGATGAGGTCATGAGGCTGGAGCCCCCATGATGGGATTAACAGTCTTAGAAGAAGAGGCAGGAGAGTTTGCCACGGCTCACTCTGCTGTCTTCCATGGGTATGCACAGCAAGAAGGCAGCCATCTGTGAACCCAGAAGAGACCCTCCCCAGAACCCAACCATCCTGGCACCCTGACCTCAGACTTCCAGCCTCCAGAATCGTGAGACAGAAATACCTGCTGTTTAAGCCACCCAGTCTATAATATTCTGTTCTAGCAGTCAGGACTAAGACACCCTCTTTGTGGGGCACATTATTCTGCCTAGCACAGCATTCCAGAAAGGAGAGAGATGGCACAGGGTTTTGAGGACACACAGCACTGCCCCTGCCATCCAGCTCTCCTCCCCTGTGCTGTCATTGCCCACGCAGCCTCTCCAGAGAAGCAGTCGCGCTCTGTAGGGGCAGGTGCCGGCCATGAGCATCTCTGCCCAGCAGATGGCTGGCAGATAGCAGGGGCCTGGGAAGGCCTGTAAGAATGGAGAAAAGAAGAAAAATATGAATGAATGATTTTGGCAGGATCAACAGTTGTGTGAAGACAGAAAAAGCATGAAAGAAAGTGGATTCTAATGAATACAGAGGCAACCACATCACACAGAGCCAACAGGGGAAGGGGGTGGCCCTGAAGTGGAGGTTCTGAGGGAAGCAGCGGCGTTTCATGCCCAGACATGGAGGAATGGTGAGCACGAAAAGTTTGGAAAGAAAGGGCAGAGGGACGCAGAAGAAGGAAGCCCTTAGTCTGAGCCAGGCACTGTGCTAGGCATTTTACCATCAGCGCTCCCTAAGGTCTGCGCAACACGCTTGCACGCAGTGCCCTGCAGATGAAGGGACGGAGACTCAGGAAGAAGTCCCTGATCCAAGTTCACATGGCTGGACAGTCTGTTGTGCCAGGATTTACAGGCCTTGCTTGGCTGGTTCTGAAACCAGCTGCCATCCCAGGACACCCAGCTAGCTCTGTGGCAAGCTTTGACACACTTACAGTGGCCTTAGTGTCCCCACCTCTTTAGGTCTCAGATCCTTCATCTGGAAAATGAAGAGGTTGGGCTAGGTAATCCCCAAGCTCCCTCTCAGCTCCAGCCTCCTCGGGTCCTTGGGCAGCTCTAAATTAGAATGGGGTTCCTGGAGGGGCCGGGGGTCTGAACTTCCTCCCACTGACAACAGACACGCAGTTCCATCTGTGTTGCCAAGACAATCCAGGGCAAGGAGGGAGAGGCCCACGGCAGAGATGACTCCATGCCCAAAAAATGAGTATCATAGCAGCCCACAGGATTGTGCAAGCTGCCCGTGAGGCTGCCAGTCGGCCTGGCCCGGAGGAGGGCTGTTTACACTTCCCAAGTGTGTTTGCAGTTAACTCCATCCGCCTGGCCCGTGTGCACAGCCCTCAGGGCTGCCAGCAGCATCTATGTGGAGACAACAGGAACGGATCTCACCAGGCCCTTTATCTCAGACACCAGACACCCATTTGTTCATTCATTCATTCATTCATTCATTCACATACTTGTTCATTTCCTCATTCATTCCCATAGTGTTTGCCAGGCATTGTGCAAGGCACTGGGGACGCAGAGGTAAACAAGATAATGCTCTGAGAAGTCTCCAGGACCCAAGAACCTCGAAGAACAGTGAGGCACTAAATATAGAGAATGACTCTCCCAGCCAGGTTGGTGCAATGAGTTATGTGCTTGGAGTTCAGGGAACACAAGGCAGGAGACTTCGGTATCTTCCTATGGAAAATATTTAACTACTAGTTGAAAAATCAAATAAGATAATAACTGTATACTCAGTTGTCTTTGGAAATATGTTTTCTCATGAATGTAGATATGTGAAAATGTCACATTCAAAGTTTTCTTTAAATCCCACTTGAAGACTGGCCAGAAAAAACAACCTTATTACTTTCAGGACTCCTTGGTTCTGAGGCCAAGCAAAGGGCCTGGGGTTTGCACAGTTTGCTAGGCACCAGGAAGTGTTCCTCAGAGGTGCCTCTTCTCCCAGCTAGCGTGCTCCTTGACACCCAGTGGCTGGGGCCAGGTTGAGGGCTCAGAATGCTGGAGTGTGGCTGTTTTGGCTCCAGCTTCCCTGGACAGACAGCAAGTTTTGGAAAACCATGTCACATCCCGAGGCACTGCTATGGAAAGGGCTTAGGTCAGGCCTCTGGGACTTGGGCTTTCTTCCCAGGCACTAGAAACCTTCCTTCTTCCCTTTTCCTTCACACTTATCTCTTTTTTTTTTTTTGGCATTTTCTTTCTTGGCCTTCTTCTTTCACAAAGGACAGGAAAAGATATTGCCTGCAAGTAGATTCAGGCAAATATCTGCAAATGCCCCTGAGACTAGGAAACAGAAAGAAGTCTGGCTACGTGTAGGGGACATTGAAAGGAAAAATACAAAGGGAAAACCGCATAAATTCATATTTCAACAAATTATCTGCCTTGCACAGAAATAACTGTCTAATTGTATTTATCATTTCTTTAAGATATATTTCCAGGAGTAAAACCAAGAGATCAGCACATTTTGAAGAATGTTTTTCAAGTTGCTTTTCTGAAGGTTTATACCAATTTACCCTCCCACCAGCAGTGTGCAAATGTTGTCTAGTTCACCACACTATCACCAGCATCAAATGTTAGGATATTTTATTTTTTCCATCTTTGAGTATTTTGTAAACTAAAGAACTTTATTTTCAAAATATTTGCATTCATGTCACTTACTGATTTTACAAGTCTTTTATTTCCAACACTCCCTTTAAATACAAAAATTCCTGTTACAGTGTGAGTAGATAGACCCTAGGGATGCCTTAGATTTTACTAGGTCACTAATAATGTGTCCTTCCAGGTGTCTTTTCTCACCCAAGACACCTTTCCCACTTCGACTGGGAAATTCTAATTGGTGCTTCCGTGTCTCCCCACCTTCAGAAATCCTCGATGCAGTCCCTAGCAAGGAGGCTGCCCAATGGCCTGATTCATACCTGGATTATTAAATCCACCACCTCATGCTGTGAGAGGGGGGCAGGCCTGTGTGCCTCAGGCCTCACTGAGCCTCAAAGAGCCTCTGTTTCCTCCACAGCAGTTAGAATGGTGTCTGTCGCTTGGGGTTGGGTGGGCATGAGGCAAGATAAAGTCTAGAAAGTGCTCAATAAGTGCCCAGCACTACACACTTAGTGAACTTTAGCTATTATATTGTTATTATTACTATTATTATTCTCCTTCTCTCTCTGGAAGGCAAGGAAATTACTTTTATCTCTGGATCTCTGGTTGTGAGCCCAGAATATCTAAGTAGATCAATCAAACTGCTTATTGAGTAAGCATTTCTCTGCCCTTGGCACCAGCTTTCCATATGTAAGACTGGGCTGTGAGTACTACAGTACTATCTTCTCTGGCAGGTGGCTGCTTGGATGACTCCACTCCCATTCCTTCACTCCCACACCCCACCCATGCTTGCCTGACCCTGCCATTGACGCTGGAGAAGAACATCCAAGTGTTTGCATTCCCAGCATCCCTTGCTTCCAGGGTTGGCCATGTGACCCACTTTTGGCCAATGAGACACCAACAGGGGGCTCCTGGGAGACCCTCTACTTTCCCAGGGAGCCGAGGCTGCCATCTTGCCACCACAAGGCAAGGAGGAGGCCCACATGCTAAGGACGATGAACAGAAAGCTGGAAAGAGCCCAGTACTTGGCATCACCAGCAGCTGACCAAGGCTAGCAACCACTCATTTTCAGAATTATGTTAGAAAAATAAACCTAATTTTGTTTAAGCCACAATGAGTTGAGATTCCCGTTAAGTGAAGCCAAACGTTTCTATCTGATACCCATGAACTTGCTTTAAGGTGCTCATCAAATATTATGCTCCCTGCTTACCTTTTCTTCTTTCTCTTTAAAAGGCCCTTTGCTGGTCCTTGGGGAAAGCCAAGGGGCCCAGGAACTCACCACCTGTTTGAATCAGGGGTCTGATGCTGAAGAAGCCAGTGGCAGCATAACTTACCCTAAGCATTTCTCACCTTCTCTACCCCAAATAGGGGCTGGGGATCAAGGACCTCCTGAGAGCTATGATGAGAGGAGCAGGCCCAAGAGAGCCAAGGAACAGACCAGAAGATACAGCCCAGGAAAGGGGGGTTGCAGGCTCAGGCCCTTGGGCCAGCTGGGTGCTCAAGGCTACACCCTTTGTGAGGCCCCCACCCTGGCTCCCTGCAGCCCAAGGCAAATGGCTGTCTGCTAGCGACCAAGTGGGCATGATGGGTCTCCTCTGTCTTTGACTCCACCAGACTCCCACAGCCTCATTCAGGGCATAAAGAACCTACAACCTGCCCCTTCTTTTTCTTTTTCTTTTTCTTTTTTTTTCAAGACAGAGTCTCACTCTGTTGCCCAGGCGGGAGTACAATGGCACGATCTCAGCTCACTGCAACCTCTACCTCCCGGGTTCAAGCAATTCTCCTGCCTCAGCCTCCCAAGTAGCTGGTATTACAGGCATGTGCCACCATGCCCAGCTAATTTTTTGTATTTTTAGTAGAGACGGGGCTTCACAGTGTTGGCTAACCTGGTCTCAAACTCCTGACCTCAGACGATCCACCCGCCTCAGCCTCCCAAAGTACTGGGAGAACTTGCCCTTTCTAAAGCCCTAAAAGCTAATGTTTGAGTGTCTGCTATACATCAGGTTCTTTTCATCTTCATGAAAGTCCTTTGATACAAGACTTCGCATCCCCATTTATAAATGAGGAAACTGAAGCATCGAGAGGTCAAATGGTTCGCCCAAGGTCACACTGCTGGAAAGTGGGGGAATTCTGTTTCCCTCCCAGAGATAACCACCCTTCAATAAAATGTTGCTTCAGAGGCTATTTTATTCAGTCTCCCAGACAAACACTATTCATTGCCATCTGAGTGCCTTTGTCCCAGCTCTGCCTGTCCCTCCAGCCTGGAATACCCTCTAGCCTCCACTGGCATTCCAGCTTCAAGATTCAGCCTCACTCCCTCCCTAATCATAAATAGCCACCACTTATAGAAAGCACACCACAGTATTTTACAGCAGTCCTACCCGACAGGTCCCTGTATCCCTGCTTTCCAGATGAGGAAACAGGCTCAGAAAGGAGCATTTGCTGGCCTCTGTCACACAGCTAGCTAGTAAGGGGGTGGCCAGAAGGCAAAGCCAGCTCTGCCAGGGCAATGTCCTCAGAAGAGCCGAGAGAGGGAGGAGTTGCTTCCAGGTCAAGGTCAGGCCTCCAGAAAAAATGCTTGGTCTGGGCCCTTCTCTCCTCCCCCACACTTGGCCCTGCAAATTGGCTTTGACCTTTCATGCCCCTGCCTTTGAGCTTCTCCCCATTCAATTGAAATCACAAAGGAAGAAAAGAGGGCTGGCAAGAGGGAAAGGCCCCTCCTGGCCCAGGCCCAGGTCCCCAGCCACGCCCCCGCAGGCGCATCGAGCCCTCTAGAGTCTGTTTGCACAGTTGGGGTGCTGCGCTAGGAACCCCACCTCCGGGAGAAAGGCACCACGAGGTCATCTGTTTACTCTGGGATTAGCGGCTCCCCGCGGGAGTTCTTTTCCTACGAGATGAAAAGAAAGCGGACAATCTGTCAGGTAAACAGGCCGCATTGTTCCCAGCCATGTCGGGGGCCCCTTTGTGGGCCGGGCCTTTGAGGTCGGTTGCTCCCTTGCACAGGGAAAGAGCTTACTTAAACGGAATGGAACGGAACGGGAGGCCCCGGCTGGTGGGCAGGTCGCCTGCTGCCGATACAAGAAGGGACAAAGGGCTCGGACCATTCCGGCCTTTCCTTAGCTGCTCTCCTTGCAAGCGCTTTCCTCCCCATGGGTCTCTTGATGAGTTCAACAAGACTGTGAGATCGGCACGGAGCCCGATCTCACAGATGGGGAAGCTGAGGCCAGCGGCAGCTTCCCCCAGCACAGAAGAGAGCTCCTGGCATTCCAGCAGGGGGTGACTGGAAGAAAACCAGGGACCTGGTCTAACCACCTCACTCTTCAGATGGGGAATAGCTGGAGATACAGGAAATGGCAGAGCACGATTTCTGCACTGGAGGTTTCCCCAGGTGCCCCTGCTGGGTGGTGGGGAACACAGGAGCCACGACCATCCCCACGAGTTGGCTGTCAGTTTTATGGATTCCCAGAATATTTAACAGCTGGGTGGATGGGACTGGTCAAGGCTGGCCTGTTCTCTCCCACATCTACCCACAAGGTATCTTCCTGGGAAGCAGGGAAGACAGTGCAGGCCCTGCCCTGTGAGTGCATGAGTGCCTGGGAGTCAGGACTCCTGTGTTTGGGCGGCCCTGACTCCAGTTTGCTCTGTGGCCCCAGGCAAGCCACTCACCTTCTCTGGGCCATCCATCAAACAAGAGATAAGATGCTCTCCGGGGCTAGCCCTTCCCCTTCGGACGGTGAGAAAATCTAGGGAGGGCACAGGCATCCATCCATGAGGACAGGATGAAGGAGGGACTACCTAAACCCCTGTCCATCTCTGACCCCCAAGAGGCCTGTGAGGCAGTGGGGGCAGCGCCTGGCCCAGCTACCATCCTCTAGGCAGGTGCTGCCGTGGGAAGACAGCACTGTGGTGAGGTGGTGAGACCGCATGCCCCGAGTCACTCTGACTGGTCCAATTGCCTGTCACTCACCAGAGGCCCAATTTTGGGCAAGTGACTCAGCCTCTTGGTGTGCGAAATGGCCCCCACGAGGCCTCCTCAGCCTGGGGGACTCCATGGCAGAAGGGTTCCAGGAAGGCAGGAGCTGGAGTTGTTCTTGCCGCTGCGGGGAGGTCCTGTCCACCCTCTAGCCTCCCTCTCCCTGACCCCCCACCACTGCCCATTCCCAGGAAGGCACCTGTTCTCTTTGCCACCTGACGCCAAGTCACTGTTCAGCTTGTGGGCGACGGAGCCAGAAACATGGAAAAATCTCATGCTGCTGCCAAAGTCCAGGGAGAGCTCAGAGAAGGCTGCTGGAAAAAGGCGCAGAGCTGTGGCCGGACAGAGTAGGCCCCGACCAAACACAGAGCCGCTTCGACAGGAGCCAGGGCACGGTCCTGAGACGAGCCTCAACCCTGGAGGGCAGCAATGGACCATACGCGTGTCTAAGCCCCCATCACCAGCAGGGGCCCCAGTGACTCAGAGCCTGCTCTTCCTGAACCCACTCGGCAGGAAGAAAACTGAAGGCCCAAGAGCCCCAGCCACACTGTGACCTGGAGGTGACCTGGAGGGAGACAGGGTGACAGCACCAAGATCAGCCTTTCCTCTGAGGCTTCGCAGGACTGAATGAAGGCAAACTTCCCAACACCCCAAGCCACGGGATTGTCCTGCCTGGGGCCCTGCCTGAGCTGTGATGGGCTGTGTGGCCCTGGGTGAGTTACTTGCCTTCCCTGAGGCTCATTTTGGCATATATAATAGAAAATGGAGACAAAAGGATGCCCTTCGCATGGGTTTTGGGAAAGATTAAATCACATGTTTATAAAAGTGCCTGGCAAACATCAGTGGCTCCGTGAATATTTGTGGTATCTGAGTCCCCCACACTGCTTTCATGTCCCCTTTTCCTGATCTTTCCCTTTTCCCATTAAGCTTCCCAAGCCTCCAACTGAAGCTGCAGTGTTGCTGGGGGCAAACATCATGGGAATCACAATGAACATAGTAACCATTTATTACAAACATACTATGAGCCAGGCCATGTGCTAATAAGTGTTTTATCTCCATTATATAGAGAAGGAAACCGAGGCACAGAGCACTTAGATGCCCCCAGCTAGGAAGGGATAGAGTCAGGATTTGAATGAACCCAGTTTAGATGCCCTTAGCTGTGCTCTGTAGGGTGATAATCAGCTCTGACTTACAGAGCAGAACTGTGTGCCAGGTTCATCACCTCCTGAATTCCACATGCTGGGCACTGCGGTCCCTGCCACAAAGAGGACAAAACTTCAGCCCAGAAGGACTCAGTGTCCACCACTGAGTGTGCGTGGATGCATGGGAGGTCTGGGTGGTGGCTGACCCGGGCAGCTGGCAGGGAAGAGACTCAGTCCTGCATGCTCTGGGATTTCCTTCCTGCTCGCTGCTGCCACCACAGACACATCATTCCCAGGGAGCTGTCAGTGCCCTGCCAATGGCAGGACCAGGCTCCCTGTAAGCCAGGAAGCCCTCACCAAAACGATGCACCCTGACACTTCGTTTCCGTCTCCAGGCGCCCACACAACCTGCCTCCCTGGGGTTGCCTGTCGTGAGGATGGGCAGGAGGCTCCAAGCGGCACCCTGGTTGGAAAGAGTGGTGAGGATTCCTTCTAGGCAGGGGATTGGGGTATGAGCAGACATAGATGGGAGGCCTGGACGTCCCCAAGGAAATGACCTGTTACCCCAAATGCCCATCGACCCTTCTACCCTTCCTGACTTCTGACAACTGGCTCCTGGAAACACGGTCAAGACTGCCCCCTGAGGACTACCGTTTTGGGGAATCCCGGCATCTGGGGGAGACCTAAAGATGTAGGCACCAAAGGAGAAGGAGTTTCCAGCTGCAGCCTAAACACACCTGGTCCAGAGACTCAAAGCAAGCACCACTCCCACCCACCCCACAGCCACACACACCACTCCTCAGCCTCCTTTTTTTCTCGTGAAGTCTGCCTCAGCAATTCCATTTTCATCAGATTCAACTGGATTCACGTGGCCCAAAGGCCGTCCACACCACAGGTCCTTCCCAACTGCGATGCCACCTGGGCACTCGCTTCCTTGCCAGGCAGCTGGTTCTCCCTGTCCACCATTTATCATTCTAGAAAGAGCTTCAGTTAAGCAGACAATTGCCTGTCTTCCTGCAGCTTCTACCTGTCAGCCACAGAGCAGGAGTGTGGGGGGCACAAGGGCGACTCCAGCCAGACCGCCTAGGGTCTGCATCCCAGCTGGGGGCATTGAGCTTCTGGGGCTTCAGTTCCTCTGTCTGTGAGGTGAGGAGTTTGACAGTCACCCCAGAGGGTTGTTGAGGGGTTCAAATGAGATGATATGAGGAAAGCCTTCAGCCCAGCACCCAGAACCACAGTAAATTACTTTTTGTTATTAATGCTGTTGCTATTTGTTCATGAGCATCTGCAATGCCTTAAAAATAGCTGAGGGCTCCAATCATGCGCCCTCACCTCTGTGACAATTTAGCTTCTTTAGGCTGAACATATGCAGCCCCTTCCTTCAAATACCCACTCTGTGTCCAGGTCTCAGACTCTCACCTCTCTGGCCAGACTTCACTCAAGTCCCCAAAAGGGAAAATCTGGAGGAGAAGGAGCAGGCCTCTTTTGATTTTTAGGACAAATCTACAGAAATGAGAGAAGCTTGACCACAGCAAAGAGTAGAATGGGAACCAATCATTACCCAGCATGGAGAGGCAGAGCTCGGCTCAGAATAATACATCTTTGTCCTTCCTGAGGATTAAAGCTGTCCAAGGGTAGAAAGGGCTGCCTTGGGGGGTAATGAGCTCCCCATCTCTGGAGGCATTCAAGGTGGATGATCACCCACCAGGGGTGTTATAGAAAGGATTTTCACACTGAGTGGAAAATTGAACTAAATGACGTCAAAGATGTAAGCTCATCACAAAGAAGAAATAAGTTCACTCCTTCCCTCATTCAACACATATTCATTGTTGCATTCCTAGCCACACCTACCTCTGTGCCATTTACTCTCCTGAGTGTGCAATTCACACTAAGAAAAGAATCTGATTTTTGGAAGCATTTAATGAAAACAGGGCTACTTTGAAGTTGCTCTTGACCTCCACTTTTACATCTGTGAAATGGGTGGGGCAATAACAGTGCCTACTTCACAGGACCAGCAGACAGACACTAGAGCGGCCGGGCACACTGTGGGCCTCAGAGAAAGTTGGTTTGTCATTATCGTTAGTATCATTAACATGAGGACTATAACTGAAATCCTGGAAATGTTTCTCTTTCTCTCTTTTTTTATTTTTTTTCTGAAGACCCAAACAACTCGGTATGTACTAAATGAAGTCCTAAGAATCCCACCTAGCTAAAGCCTTCACCCAGAGCAGCCGGGACCAGCTTGGTCTGGAAACCAATGATACACCAGTTCTGGGCCCACATCCAAAGCCAGCCAGGCACCAAAGACAGGAGGTCTGCTGAACCTACATTATCTGCTACCATCATTTCTCAGAAATGATATCCAAGGGCCAAGCAAAGCCATTTTTCTCTGAAGCAGCTTAATCGTGTTGTAGAGGAAAGGGTGGTTCTAACTGTAAACCCAGCTTGGCTTTTCAAATGAGGGGAAAATAGAAACCCATAAGACCCTCAGAAAATCTGATGTCAGCCACCTTCTTGCTTCTCCGTTTCAAGTTACTGGGTACTCATCTGCTGCCCAAATGGGCCAGAACAAGGGTTCCACCAAGAGGGCTTAGGTCAGATCGGGGCCTGTGCCTGCTGTCCCTTGGGGTCTGCTAATGGTCTCTAGACTGACACTCAGAGCCTCAGCGAGGCTTGGGGTCTCTACGGGAAGAGCACATCTGGGACATTTCATATGTGGAAGAGCCTGGGCTTGAGTCAGGCCACCTGGCTCCTGGTCTCAGACCTGCCACACATCAGCTGTGTGACCTTTGCAGGTGACTGAACCTCCCTGAGTCCCCATTTCCTGCTCTGTTAATCGGCACTATTGAGTCCTATCTTTGAAGAGTTGGGAGGATTCAGTGAGGCTGTACTCACTAAAAGCCCGGGACAGAGAAGACCCATGGAGCGGTCACTTCCCTGCACAGAGCTTGCTGAATGGCTGAGCCTGGGCAGTGCTGTGCTTTCCCCAGACTGGCCCATCCTCCCTCTATCAGGAAAGGTGGGTGGTGGACAGGCACCAAAAGGATGCAGAAGACAGGAGGGGTGCTGGGCTGAAGGCTGGGGCCTAGGGAGTAGCCCTGGCTGAGGGATGGGGGCTGGCTTTTTGGGGAGAAGTAGAAAGGGGTTTCTCTGCAGTGCATTTGATGCAGAGCTTTCAAGCACCTTCTGAAGGCCTCAGGGGAGAGTCTGAGCTCTTACTTGAGGAAACAAGAAGAAGCTCAGCAGGAGGGGACTGAGGAGTGGGCGAGTCAGCCGCTGAATGTGTGCAGCACTGAGCATGGGCGAGGCTGCTTGGGAGACCCTGCAGGGGCTTGGGGGACCCTTGTGAGGACTGACCAGGACCGCCTGTGCTACGCTCAGGGCATGTGTTGTAAACACGGGAGACTCAGGCCTTGACCCAGGGAACGTGGGACGCAGATGCAAATTCAGTAGTCCTCGAATTTCAGTGAAATAGGCGTTACTTAGAGAACTGCTAAAAATACCAAGACCAAGAATTTCACTTCTGAAAGGTGAAAAGAAGAAGGTGCACTGGCTTGGGACCTCAGAACCCAAGAAACAAGATGGTGGTGAGTTGCCTGGGTTTTCTTTTGTCTTATAAATTCCAGACTTGGAGCTAAACAAGCCAGCAACCCAGAAACACCAATGAACGCAGATGGAAAAAAGAAAAAAGCCCTGTTAACAGTTTGGATCTGTGTCCGTGCCAAATGTCATGTGGAATTGCAATCCCCAGTGCTGGAGGTAGGGCCTGATGGAAAAAGGTGACTGGGTCATGGAGGCAGAATCTATCTCATGAATGCTGTAACACCATCCCCTTGGTGCTGTCTTCATGACAGCGAGTGAATTCTCACGAGATCTAGTTGTTAAAGGTGTGTGTCACCTCCCCCTCACTCACTCTCTCTTGCTCCCACTCTCACCATGTGAGATGCCACCACAGCTCCCTGTTCGCCTTCTGCCATCATTGGAAGCTTCCTGAGGCCTCCCCAGGAGTGACCAGATGTCAGTGCCATGCTTTCTACACAGGCTTCGGAGCTGTGAGCTGATTAAGCCTCTTTTCTTTATAAATTATCCAGCTGCAGGTATTCCTTTAGAGCAACGCAAGAACGGCCTAACACATGCCCCAAAGGAAAAACAAAGGAGAAGCCTAGCAAGACAGAAAACTTTTAGTCAATAACCACTCCACTCTAGTCAAACAACAAAGAAAACGTGTGGCCCCACCCCAAACCCATCATCAATAGCTGAGTGGGAGCCTAGATTTCCACCCAAGCTATACGGAGGAGCCTCAATACCCCACTGGGTGGTGTCAGAGAAGGCCCAGTGGGGAGCCAGCACTTTTACTCCCCCTTGAGATGTTCTCATGAATTATTTATTGCTTTCTAGTTTGATTCCATTGCCTTTGGAGGAGACATTCTGTAGGATTTGAATTATTTTAAATTTGTTGAGGTTTGTTTTATGGTCCAGGGTATAATCTATCTTGACATATATTCCTTGAGCATTAAAAAATAATATGTATTCTGCTGCCTTTAGGTGGCGTGTTTTATAAATGTCAATTGAATCCTATTGGTTGATTGTGTCGTTCAGTTATTCTTGCTGATTTTCTGTTTAGTTGTTCTATCCATTGTTTCGTGAGGGAGTGTTGAAATCTCCAACTATAATTGTAGATTTGTCTCTTTCTTCTTTCAGTTGTTTTTGTTTCACTTATTTTGCAGCTCCATTGCTATGCATGTTTAAGATTGCTATGTGTTTTTGGTGTATTGAACTTTTTATCATTATGTAATATCCCTCTCTGTGTCTGGAAATATTCTTTGCTCTGAAATACTTTATCTGATACTAACATAGCCACTCCTACTTTCCTATGATAAATGCTTTCATGATTTATGCTTTTGCATTCTTTTACTTTTAACTTACCTGTATCATTATTATTAGGGAGTTTCTTGCCTCTAACACATAGCTGAGTTGTGCTTTGTAATCCACTCTACCAATCTCTGTTTTTTTAATGGCTGTATTTAGATCTTTTATATTTAATGTAATTATTAATATTTTGGACTTAATTCTATCATTTTATCTTTGTTATCTGTTAATACTGTGTTTCTCAGATGTCTGTTTTCTATTACCATCATTCCTGGAATGAAAAGAAAGTTCCTGGGTCACTGGAACATTTTTTACAATTCCATTTTGATTTATCTGTCGTGTTTTTGAGTATATGTCTTTTTGTATAGCAACGTTAACAGTTCCTGTAGGTATTACATTTTATATACATAACTTATCACCATCTATTTGTATCATCATTTTATCAGGTTGAGTGAAGTACAGAGACCTTACTTTTCTTTACATCCTGTTTATAAATGTCTTAAATTTTTCCTCTAAATACATTTAGAACAATACCAGACAATGTTATCATTTTGCTTCCATCATCAAGCATAATTTAGAAAACACAAGAGGAGAAAGAAAGTTCATTATATTTATTCATGTTTTTGTTTACTATGTTCTTCCTTCCTGATGTTTCAAGATTCTTTACTTTATCATTTTCTTTCTGTTTAGAGAAATTCCTTTAGCCATTCTTTTAGGGTAGATGTGCTGATGACAAATTCTTTTAGTTTTTCTTCATCCGGAAATGTCTTAATTTCTCCTTCATTCCTGAAGGATATTTTCACTGGGTATAGAATTATGAGTCAACAGTTCTTTTCTTGTAGCACTTAAAATATATTGTGCCACTTCTGGCTTCTATAGTTTCTGATGGTAATTCTACTGTCATTCAAATTGTTTCTCCTCTATAGTTAAGGTGTCATTTTTCCCTGACTGCTTTCAAGATATTTTTTGTCTTTAGTTTTCAGAAATTTAATTATAATTGGCATTGATTTTTTTTTAAATTTGAAGCTGTCTTAGTAGCTCAGGATGTTATAACAAAATACCACATACTGGGTGGCTTAAACAACAATTTGTTTCTCACCATTACAGAAGCTGAGAAGTCCAAGACCAAGGCACCAGCAGATTCAGTGTCTACTGAGGGCCTGCTTCCTGGCTCATAAGACAGCAGTCTTCTCACTATGTCTTCACATGTTACTCAGAGAGAGAAAGCAAGCTTTTGCAGAACACTTGTAAGGACACTAATCCCATTCATAGTAGTGCCGCCCTCATGACCTCATCTAATCTTAGTTAGCTCCCCAAAGCCCTACCGCCTAATACCATCATGTTAGGAGGCAGGGTTTCAACACATGAAGTTTGGGAAACACACATTCTGTCTATGACAAGGATTTTGTCATTTTCTTGATTCCGCAGACTTGTCTTTTGCTAAACCTGAGCAGTTTTTAGCCATTATTTCCTAGAGTAATTTTTTCAGCCCCATCCTCTTGCTCTTTTTTTTTCTGGAATTCCAATGACAAAAATCTTAGAACTTCCATATAGTCCCACAGGTTCTCGAGGCTCTGTATTTTTTGTTTCTTTAGTCTATTTTGTCTCCATTATGCAGATAGGTTCTGCCATTAAGTTCACTGATTCTTTCCTCTGCCACTTCCATTCTACTGTTGAGCTCATCCACTGAGTTTTTAAATTTCAGTTACTCACTTTTTGAGTTTGAAAATTTTCCATTTGGCTCTTTTTTATACCTTTATTTCTTTGCTGAGGCTTGCCATCTTTAAATTTGTTTCAACTGTGTTTGTAATTGCTTATTGAAGCATTTTTACCATGGCTGCTTTAAAACCTTTGTCAGATTATTCTAACATCTCTGTCATCTTGGTGTTGGTATCTATTGAATGTCTTTTGTTATTCATCTGAGATCTTCCTGGTTCTCAGTATAATGAGAAATTTTTTATTGAAACCTGAACGTTTTTTAAACCATTTGTTTTAGTTGGCTTTCTCTGATACCACTCTATCAGCAGCAGTGGGGGTCAATACCTTGTTACCACCAGGTGGAGATAGAAGTCCAGGTTCCTCCCTTGGCCTCCAGTGGTGGGGTGGGAGTTCTGTCTCCCATGTGGTCTCCACTGCTACTGAGGTGATGGTGGCATCATTGTCATGGAGAATGTGAAAGTCATGATTTTCCAGTAGGCATCCTCTGGCATCACCCCAGTGTGGGGAAGGGGAAGAAAGTGAGGCATCTCTTTATGGATGAGTGGGGATGAAAGTCCCTGCCCTCACTAGACCTTCTCTAACACCACTCAGAGAGAATGCTGGGGTGCCTTATTACAGCCTTGCAAGAGTGCTAGTCTAAAGGCCCCTTGGCCTTTGCTACAGGGCTGGAGATGGAACCACATTTTTCTTCTGTGATGTTTGGCTGGAGTAGGGAGTTACCATTGAAAATTTTTTCATCTTAAACCAGATATTGCATGTTCTCACTTATACATGAGAGTTAAATGATGAGAACACGTGGATACACAGAGGGGAACAACACACACTGGGTGTGTGTGTTTGGAGGGTGACGGGTGGGAAGAGGAAAGGATCAGAAAAAATAACTAATGGACACTAGACTTAATACCTGGGTGATGAAACAATATGTACAACAAACCCTCATGACACACATTTACCTATGTAATAAACCTACACATTCTGCGCACGTACCCCTAAACTTAAAATACAAGTAAAATAAATAAATAAATAAGAAAAATAGAAAACAGGCCCGGCATGGTGGCCCACGGCTGTAATCCCAGGTCTTTGGGAGGCCAAGGCAGGTGGATCATGAAGTCAGGAGATCAAGACCAGCCTGGCTAACACAGTGAAACCCCATCTCTACTAAAAATACAAAAGTTAGCCAGGTGTGGTGGCAGGCACCTGTAATCCCAGCTACTCGGGAGGCTGAGGCAGGAGAATTGCTTGAACCAGGGAGGCAGAGGTTGAGTGAGCCAAGACTGCGCCATTGCACTCCAGCCTGGGTGACAGAGCAACACTCCATCTCAAAAAAAAAAAAAAAAAGAAAAAGAAAACCAGAAAAGAAAAATAGAAAACAAGTTTGTCTTGTTAGTCGGCCCCTTTCCTGATCCTTTGGCTAGAGGGGCTTTTTTTTTTTTTTTTTTTTTTTTTTACGGTGTCAGTTAGGGTTTCTGGGCTGGAAGGCTCTTTATCTCCAAGTCTGAGACATATGAGGAAAAAAAAAAAAAAACCATGGGACTTACCACCATGTCACCCAGAGGTCCCTAGCCAGTCTGCCACCTCTTCACATTTCAGAATCCTCTTATGTTTGTTTTACATATCATGTCCAGGGTTTTTTGTTATACTTAGCAGGAGGAATTGGGCAAGTACCTCCACCCCATTTTCCTCTACAGGAGGGTCTGAAGCCCCTCCTGTCTCCTCTGTTCTTTTTATATGCACTCTTTTTTTTTTCCAGTGTTATATTTTTTCTGCCTCAACCCTGAAGTCAACCACTTCTTCAAGGAGCCTTGGTAGCTTTTATTGGAGAATTATATTTAGAAACAAAGGACTGTGTGCTACATGTGCTCATTGCAATTGCTTCTAGGCCCTCGTAGTGGACAGAGTTAGAAAACACATGTTTATACACTAACCCACATATACACGTGTTTACATTTATTACTGTCTCTCTCTGTGTGTGCGTCTGTGTGTGTACAGAATTCATTCTCCAGTCCAACATCACAGGATTCATTATAGCATTCTCCTTTGTATTATTTGTAGGTTCTTTCTCTGAAATGAGACACCTGGCTTTCAATATCTACAACAGATTTACTTATTTGTTCAACCCTAGCATACATGTACAGTAGTTTCAGAATGCTAGTTTGTACCCCTGTGAGAAACAAATTTACCAACTAGAAGGCAATGTTTGTGAACAGTCCTTTTTCACTTAGCCTCACAGTTGCCAAACAAAACACTATTTTCCAACGTTACTGAGGTTGCCTCCTAGTTCCTCACCTAGTTCAGTGTTACTCACTTGTGATAAAGCATGATTCACTGGTCACATCTGCATTCCATTTTGGCTCCCCCACCCCCACACTGTAGTTGATTTTTTAAAATTTGCATAGTGTAAAATTCACTCTTAGTGGCATATAGTTCTGTAGATTTTAGCACGTACTTAGAGTCATGCATCCAACCTCCACTGCATCAAACAGAACAGCTCCATCACCCTCAAACTTCCCTCGCCAGGCTCCTTTGCAGTCAGCCCCTTCTCCCAACTCTGGCAACCACTGATTTTCTTTTTATTCCACTGGTTTTATCTTTTACAGGAAGTCATATAAATGGAGTCATACAATATGTTGTCTTTTCTTTCTGGCTTCATTCACTTAGCAAAATGCATTTAAGATTCATCCTTGTTGTTTTGTGAATCAGCAGTTTCTTCTTTCCTGTTGCTGAGTGGTGTGCCATCCTATGGATGTGCCAGGGTTTGCTTCTGTCTCCTTTTGAAGGGCCTCTGGGTTGTTTCCAGTTTTTGTTGATTATGAATACAGCTGCGGTAAATACTCACATGCAGGTTTTCATGTGGACGTAAGTCATTTTACTTGGGCAAATATCTAGAAGTGAAATGGCTGGATCATATGGTGTGTTTTCTTTAGCTTTTTAAGAAGCTTTCAAGCTATCTTCCAAAGTGGTTGTACCTTTCTGCGGTCCTCCTGGTAATGTATGAGAGAGCCAATTGTTTCACATTCTTGTCAGCCCTCAGTATGGTCAGGTTTCCTTGTGTATTTCAGGTGTCCTCTTACGGGTGTAGTGGTATCTCACTGTGGTTATAATTTGCACGTCTCTGACAACTAATTATGTTGATCATCTTTTTATGTGCTTACTTGCCAACTGCTTATCTTCTTTGCCCATGTGTCTGTTGTTTTTTGTTTGTTTTCGAGACAGGGCCTCTGTCCATCACCCAGGCTGGAGTGCAGTGGCATGATCTCCAACTCCTGGGCTCAAGCAATCCTCTCATCTCAGCCTCCTGAGTAACCAGGACTCCAGGTGCACCACCACACCTGGCTCATTTTTGTATTTTTGTGGAGACGAGGTTTCGCCATGTTGCCCAGGCTGGTCTCAAACCAGAGAGACTAGATTTGACCCCGGCTGTGTCTCCTCTGACAACCATCCTTGTGGCAGAAGTGCAGCAGTGGAGCTGACCTGGAGGGATGGGGTACAGGGAGGGTAGAAGCTTCGCTGCAGAAACCCTGCTTTTCCCACTATCTTCTGGCTGTCTTCTCCACCCTGGCCAAGTGGAATTCCTTACAGCACATCGTGTTGGCCATTTTCAGGTCTCCTACTCTGACTTGGTGGGGTTGAGGAATTTCCTCTTGAATAGGGCCCCAGGGTGACTCATCACCTGCAGTGAAGGTGCCATGCCTTATCAGAGCCACATTCAGGCCACCCTCTGTACTGTGGGCCCAGACAAACTCTAAGCCTGACTGACACCGTGGTACAGTTGCTGTGGCCTCACGGCCTAGTTCATATAGTTATGGACAAGCCACGTCTGAAATCTTTCCAGTAAGCAGTGGGACAGATCCTTGTGTTGAAAGAACATGGGCTGCCACATGATCTTCTGAATTGCCGCCCATGTTGTGATGTGAGGTGGAAGCTTTGTCATTAACGAGACATGGTTATGTGCCTAGGGACATGGTGGCCACCTGCTCAGTCCTCTGTAAATGCTGGTCTGTGAATTGTCCCCATTCTCCACCTACAACAATCCATGCATGCATTCATTTCATTGATTCATTGATTCCACAGCCCCCGCCTGGGGCCAGGCATGTGGGATGAGGGTTGGGGGACTCAGAGGAGGTAAGATCCAGGATGGCTCACAGGAAGTTCAACGTCCAGTGCAGACCCTGTCCAGCCAGCAGGACCCACTCAAAGATCACTGTGACTGGCCCGAACGCTCGTGTAGAGAAGGAGGCATTGGCTGGGGGTGGGGGTGCGAGTGGAGGGCGAAGGGGTCTCCACAGGCGGGCCCCACCTTCACCTTCCTCACGACAACTTGCTGCCTCCCTCTCTCAATCCTTACAGCCAAGTGAGGCCAGGGCCGCCCAGCTCACAGCTTCCCAGCCCCTATCCCAGCAGGCAGCTGTGGCCCATGCTGCCCTCGGACCCTCCAAATGCCCACAAGAAAGCCCATGGCTTCACTCACTTGCTGCACAATTGTGATCGTGTCACCTTTGTCTCTGGACCTTCTAGAGAAAGGAGGGTGGGACTGGATACTCCTGAGTTTAGAGCTCCATGCAAAACAAAGTCACAGTAAAGTGTGATGATCTGGTAAGCGGGGAAGAGAGGCTGTCTTTTCAGAGACTCCTTTTCCCTCCCTCTAATGAATGCAAGAACAGTGCTTAACCCAGGGGAGCTGGGAGCCAACCTGTGAACAGAATCCTCCACGGCCAGCTTGGGCTGTGACTTCATTCATTCAAATCACCCACCAAGCATTGTTTTGTGTTAGAAATACAGCAGTGAACATATCCTCTCCTCCTCTTTTCTTTAGACCTGCAGGGCTTGAAGAGGCAGCCCCACATCGGAAGGGACAAGAAGTTAATGAGAAAATTACAAAATTTACATAGAGGTGCAAGAGACCAGCTACGCACATCTGCAGTCAAAAGCAGATCTCATCCAAGTAAAGTGCTACCCTCACTCTTCGAGGCAGGGTACGATTGCAGCGCTGTCCCTCTCATGCTGGCTGTGGCCCTGACATCTGTGCCTGCAGTGTCTAGGAGGTACTGGCTCCTTCCTATGCGGCAGGGGCGGTGGGGGGACTCAGCTTTGTGGCACTGCCAGCCGACCCCCAGCCCTGGCAGGCACCCCTGCATGCTGCAGCTCAGCTGCCGGTGGAGAACCTGCCCTGACCTGGCACCTGTGGAGCTGGGCTTGGCTCTGTGCCCTGAAGAGCACTCCCTGCTTCAGAGACGGGCCTTGCGTCTGCCTGGGTAGTGGGGATGGAGCGAAAGGGGGGAGAAGCTCTTCTTGTCCCTGGTGCGGGGCTCCCAGGCCCCTCTCTACCCAGAGTCTCATTTCTGACCAACACTGAGATCCACAGCCCTTGTGTGCTGCCCTGCCAGGAGGCCACTGGGGGACAGAGGACAATTCTCTGCTGGGATTCCAGCCATGGTGCCCTGAACCCCATTGCCCAAATCCCCTTCTATGGCCTTGGGCAATGTATTTTTGCAGGATTGGACTAATGATACGAACATTCAAGTTAGTTTCAAACAGTAACAATACAATAGAACTTTCCCTTCTTCCCCATCTTCCAGGCCCACTCTAGCCCTGCTGAGCAGGCCTGCTTTCCCAGAAACTCCAAGTCTCCCCACATTCTATTTTCTGCCTCTTTCTCCCTATTTTCTTCCAGGACCCTCCTTCTGGAGGCCAGGAGCCTCATATTATTCAGGTCCCTGCTGCCAAGAGTCAGATGGGCCGCTTCCCTGAGGATCCTAGATTTGGGCCCAACACAGCCGAAAGACCCTCTCTTGTAGCCTGGAGTAATTCCCACACAGGCCACAGAGTCTTCACACATTCCAGAACCAGGCAGATTTTCAGAAATGGGAGCTACTATTGGCTGGTGCATCATCTCATGTCTCTCCTACCCAAGCAAGCTGAACAGCCTCCAGTCTCACTGGTGACACCCTGCTGGCATTGAGGGCCAAGACAGAATGCTTCTGAGCTGCCTCTGCATGCCTGAAGACCTCAGCCTGCTGCCCGCTGCCCCAGTAACTCAGGGGGTCCCCAGCCCTCAGCAGCACACCTGCCCTGTTCCTCCACTTGGACTCCTCATTAAGGGTCCTTGTCCACCCCTCATGCTGACCCCCTTGCCGTGAGTGTTGCAACGTCCAGACCACAGTGCTGTCCCCACATGCGCCCGCGGTACCCTATGTCCCGCCAAGCCCCCCCACACTCTGGCTCTACCTCTATATTCACCTGGCTTCTAAACCGGAGTCCTCCCCACATCCATTCAGGCCCCAGGTGTCCCAGGGGACTCACCAGGTGGTGAACTTCTGCAAATCCCCATTGGGACCCCCGATAACTGAGTTGAATATTATTTTACAGATAATGAAACTGAAACAATTTTTTTTCTTTTGAGACAGAGTCTTGCTCAGCCTCAAACTCCTGGGCTCAAGCAATCCTCCTGCCTCAGCCTCCCAAGTAGTTGAGACCACAGGCGTGCACCACCATGCCCAGCTAATTGTTTTTATTTTTTGTAGAGATGGGGCCTCACCTTGCTGGTCTCAAATTCCTGGGTTCAAGTAGTCCTCCCACCTCAGCTTCCCAAAGTGCTGGGATCACAGGTGTGAACCACTGTGCCCGGCTGGAAGCAATATTTTAAAACCTGGAATTCAAATAACAGGGCACCAGCTGTGGAATATACACCTACGCAAGAGGAATGGCAAAAGAAGAGATGATCCCGACCCTATTGGTGGGCTGGATGGAGCAACTTCCACAGGAACAAGGCACCTCAGGGGCCTCTACTGGCTGAGAGCAGCATCCTGACCAGACAGCAAGCCCCAGAGGGTCTGGGGGGATCCAAACCCACCCCTGCACAGATTTGCTGTAAACCAGGTGGGAGGGAGGGAAGATGGAAACAAAGGTGAGAGAGGCCTTGGGGCCCGTGAGCATGAACTTGGAGTGCTGAGCACTCGCCTAAATGACAGCATCAGCGGGGCAGGGGGCATCCTGCCTTCTGCCTCCCTGAATTCACAGCTGGAAAGTGATCCAGGTCATGTGGACTCACTCCCACTGACTCATTCATCTCACTCCGAGCACTCGTTTCCCGGCTCCACTTGTTACTTCCTTGCAGGTCTTGGGCACCAATTCCAGACTCCCGGACCTGGCATTCTCTGGGAGAAGGGTCCTGCTCTGAACCACACCAAGCCAGGGGCTTTCTTCAGATCACCAGCCTCATTTGGCAGATGAGTGAAATGTGGCTCATACATGCCCGGAAACTTGGCCATGATCACAGAGCTGACAATGGGCAGAGGAGGGATGGGAACAGGATCTGCCTGACCCCAAAAACCCACGCCCTTCCCAGAGCATCCATGGCCTCACACGGGCCCTGCCTTTCCCGGCCTGCTTCAACCTCATTGGCCTCCCACATGGCATTCACCAATCTGCCTGCTTGGCCAGGTCTCCCCTGCCTTTTCCACTCATCTCACACTTTAAGCCCACCTCCTTCAGGAAGCCCTCCCTGCTCATCATAACAGGTATTAGATAGTGATACACACACACACACACACACACACACACACACACCACACATCCCCAGATTATACACAATCCTACATTATTTTCCAAAGTTTCTCTTATTAAATCACTCCCCTGAACTCCACGAGGTATCTGTAATAACAGTGAGCATACAGCAAGTAGTCTATAGATAGCTATTCTTTGGACTTGAACTAAAATACATCCCCTTTCTTCTGCCACCTTCTTGCATCAAGGACTTCAGCCTGAAATCAAGGCAGGCATGAAGAGGAGCCGATTTGGTGCTGCAGTCTAAGTGCCTTTACCTGACAGCTCCACATGAAGAGACCGGCCAGGGCTCTTTGCTCCTGGCCAGGAGGCCCCAGGAGGGAAGGCTGCATCCCAGGGATCAGAAGTCGGGGAGGCCCTCAGTGAACACTAACTATGATGACGACGTAAACATCGTGTCACAAAGGCACTAGCTGAGACTCCAAGGATAAATGAAGGTTGGTGAGCAGTGGGGAATGGGTGGCTGGTGCTCTGAGCTGTGCTAGCCCAGCGCTGAGGCCTTGGACTGGCCTCTCACCTCCCTGCCTTCACTTCCTCCCACTGGATTCCGCATCCTGCAGATCCCAGTCTGGGTGTGCCATGGCTTTCCTAGGAACCTCCCTCGGGCCTGCTCCACCAGGGATGCAGTGGGCGGAACTGCCAACCATGGCTGCAGTCTGGCTGCAGGAGGCCTGGCGTGGTGCCCAGAGCTCCCCTGGGCAGGTGAGTGAAAACCTGCCGGCTGGGGCTGCAGCCTCATGCGTTTGTGATCACAACCAACTCAGGCAGTTTTTGGTTTCATGTTTTCCTTCATTTTCCCTTGAGGGGTACCTCATACTGGGAATCCCAACCCCTTTGCCAGGAGCTCTCACGCAAGGAAGGGCTCTGGGCAATTCTGCTTTTAGGGCTAGGCCCTGCCTGGCCCACGGCCAGCTTAGGACTCCACCTGATCCGCTCCAGAGAGCTCGGCAAATGCTGGGCTGGTGCTGTACATGACACACTTGAAGTTTGTAATTCATTTTCAAAGTAACATATACTCATTACAGAAAATTTGGAAAATGCATACAAGCAAAAATGTAATATCATATAAGAAGCATTTCCTGTAATTCCACCAGCTATAGATGTCTGCTTCTTACATTCTGGGATCTTTTCTTTCAGGTTTTTCTATGCCTCTATACTTTAAAAACAAACAAATAAACGAACACCAAAGCGGATTATATTAAGCACTGTTTTGATACCTGCTAAGCCGAGGCAGCTCTGTGTGATACTATTCCCCTAAGCCTTTAAGTATTCCTCATGTTTTCTAGCAATTACCCAGAGTGAAATCATGCAACATCCCCTGAGGTAGCTAATCAATCCCCCCTTGCTGGGCATTGGAGTCGTTTCTAATTTTCATTATTTTACACAATACTCCCCAGCCACGGTTGTAGCTGCATCCTTGAGGTCCTCCTCAGAGCCAGATTAAGAACTGAAAGGCCTCCAAGCACTGGAATTAGTTGGTACAGTCCCGCAACAAGGTGCACCATTAAATACAAGGGCTTTTCTGCTTTGCTTGAGGTATTGCATTAATTTTCAAATGTATTTCTTGCTTTTGGGGGATAGTCCTGCTCTGCTGGCACCTCCAGCATGGGCTAGTTCTTTCTGATGTCACAGCATAGCTATGACTATTACCTCTGGGTAATTTTCAGGAGAAGTAATATCAGGGTCAAGGGTTCTCCAAGTGTAGGGCTTTGTGGTCCATTGCATCTGTCCCGCTCACCACAGAATCCATCACCTGTCACACACCTGCACTTAGTAACCCTCTGTTGAATAATGAATTATTGCCAAATGTGCCTCCCCCCGGCCCCTACTTGGCTGTGCAATTGAAATGGTATGCAACTGGACAATAGATGAATCAGGGGTATGACGATCTTGGGGACAGATGTCTTGGGCCCTCAGGTGTGCCTGAACCCAGAGGATTTGGGGCAAGGGCAGACTGTCCCTGTTCCTGTGTGATTGGAGGGTGCTGCTCAGAAAGTCCCAAGCTGCAGAGCCGGGAGTCCCAACCGTGCAGAGCCAAAGAAGTGGGGCCCACACAACCTGAGGCAGAACTGGCCTGGCCACCGCCTGGCTGCATGGCCTGAAGCAGCTTCCTCTCCCCTCTGCACTCATTTTCCACATTCATAAAATGTGCACGATGAAACATGCAGCTCCTCTTTCTGTGGCTGCCACTGCCCCTGTGTGTGACCCCAGCTGCCTCTTTGATAGCTCAGGGGCTCAGGCTCTAGCAGGAAACACAACTGGGGCCCTCCGCATGGTGGCCAGGCCGGTGTGACCTGGTGCTAACCTGCTCTTCCAGCCTTATCTTCTGCAGCACCCTTCCTGAAGGTCAAAAGCAGGCCAGCCACACAACTGCCCTCATCGCCTGGCAGGTCCGAGGCTGGCCACTCTTCTCTCCAAGGTACCCCCATCTGCCTGCCTGTAGAAATCCCGCCCATCCTTCCACATCACCCCTTGCTCTGCAGAGCCTTTCTGAAGGCACCCCTTTCAGGGAAGCTGGTTTGCGTTTTAAGCCATGGCCCCTGTGACAGCATCCCTGGTGAGTGTACAGGTGTGTCACCTCTCTTTGAAAGCAGTGGTCATGGCTGGGTTCCCTGGCAGGGACTGAATGACCAAGAATGATGGGGTAGGGCAGTGTGCTGGGGCTTGTTTTTGTCTGTTGTTTTCCCAAACCGGTCCCAGTGACACTACAAAGCCAGAAGCACAGAAATGCACACAGAACTGAAGACTCAAGGGTAGAAGATTCTTAGCCACCAAGACCTCACTCATGGTGGAAACGTGCAGAATTCTGAGATACGGACAAAGCCATTGCCAGGCCCTTCCCAGAACTATGCCCTGAGCTGGGACAAGCCCCTCACTTTCCCTCTGTGCACTCTACCTGTTTCCCTCTTGAAACAGGCCCTTCTTTCAGGTCAGCTTGGCCTTCTCATCTCTGCAGCAGTATCTGCCCACATGGCCACCCTCCTATTAAGACTGACTGCCCCAGCCACCCTGCCCACCCAGTGCCAGCCCACCCAGCACCTGGCACAGCAAATTAACTCAGGAAGGAATCCTTGACAGGCAGCTCCCATGCCCTTCTTCTAGGAAGCCATCCTGGACTGTTTTGGCCCTTAGAGATCTCTTCCTCCCCCAGCCCCTGAGAGCAGCTAGTCTTTGTACCACGCTTGTGTGATATTTATCAATTAATGTACCATATTACAAGATTGGGGTTTTTTTCCCCATTTTGTCCAAGAAATGCATGTTTGATAGTAAAAACAGGGTTGGACAGAGGTGGATGATGTACTAGGATGACCAGCAGGGAGCTCCAGACCAAAATAGCTGAACCTCCAGACACAGTACTGTAACCTGTTGCTGGCGGGCCCAGCAAGGCCGTGGCCTTGGATGAGGTGGCCCTCCACAGCAGAGGCCTCCCGGGAAATTGACAGCTGGAGCTGTGTCCTGGCCTTACTCCCTGCAGCTGGGCAGCAAGGCCTTCCGTGGCAGAGGCGGGGCTCTTGGTGACACATGTCATGTCCACCACAGACAGGAAAGGAAGATTTTAAAACAACCAGGGGCCGGGTGCAGTGGCTCACGCCTGTAATCCCAGCATTTTGGGAGACCGAGGAGGGCAGATCACTTAAGATCAGGAGTTCAAGACCAGCCTGGCCAACATGGTGAAACCCCATCTCTATTAAAAATACAAAATTAGCCGGGTGTTGTGGCGCACACCTGCAATCCCAGCTTCTCTGGAGGCTGAGGTGGACCCTGGGAGGAGGAGGTTGCAGTGAGCTGAGATCGCACCACTGCACTCTGGCCTGGGAAATAGAGCAAGACTCCATCTCAAAAATTAAAATTAAAATTAAAACAACCAGGGAACAATTTTAGCACTTAGTTCAGGGATTGCCAAACTATGGCTCCCAAGCCAAATCCAGCCCCTGCCTGTTTTTAAAAATAAAGTTTTATTGGGACACAGTCACGCTCTTTTTCTCTGGTGGATGTCTATGGTCTTTGGCTGCTCTGGTGCTGCAAAGGTAGAGGTGAGTTGTTTCGAGAGAGATCATGTGGCCCACAAGGACAAAAATAACCACAAACTGGCCCTTTACAAACTAGACCCCTGCTCTAGTTGACTCCTTTGGGGATGGAAGCCTAGCTCATGATGATTCCTTTGGGAGTTCACACCACGTGCACACACACACACACACAGGCACGCACATGGACAGCACACAGTGTCACTCCCGTGCTGTATTTAGTGTTCTGGCCATGATTGATTGGTCTTGGAGAATGCGCTTGACTCAGGCTGGACCAATCACATTCTTCGTCACAGAAATGTGAAACGAAGCATCAGGTACCCGATGGCCTTGCTTGATGGGAAAGATCACAACTCCTCTTGCCCAGGTCCAGAGCTGCCCTGATTCCAACCCTTTCTGATGTTCTAACCTCAGCTCCACCCTTCTTACTATATGAACTTGAGCCAGAGGCCAGAGTGAGCCTCAGTTTTCTTATCTAGCACAGGAGGAGACTACACTGAGCTCAAAGGGTCACTGTGAGGATGAAATGGAAGGATGCACACAAAGTGCCCAGCATGGCCACTGGCACCTGTTAGGTGCTAAAAATGGGAGTAGCATTTGATGTAGCGGCAGCAGCAATAATAGCAGTTGCAATCGTCTTAATAATATTACTACTTTTTGGCATCGCCAACGGCCTGCTGATCTTCCCTGTCTGCATCCCCGAGCAACACTTCCAAGTCTGTATGTCAGAAAGTGACCCCATTACATCGCCATCTCTGGTAGCCAGCCTCCAAGGCAGCCCCAAGCCCCCAGACTTCTGTACTCCAGCACTGAGTGCTCTCCTGTCATGGTGAATCAAAGCTGGTGTGCAGGACCAAGTGAGTATGAAGGAGTCTCCTGGGTCTCACGAGGGAAACCAGCCGCCATCTCATGAGGACACTCAAGCAGCCCTGTGGAGAGGCCAAGTGGGGAGAACCTGAGGCCTCCTGCCAACACCCAGCACTGCCTTGGGAGCCGTGTGAGTGCACCACCTCAGAAGCAGATCTTCCAGCCTCGGTCAAGCTTTCAGGTGACCGCAGCCCTGGCCAACATCTTGATTTAACCCCACGAAAGACCCCGAGCCAGGACTACACAGCTAAGCCGCTTCGAAATTTCTAACCCACAGAAACTGGGAGTCATATAAAATGTTGATTGTTGCTTTCAGCCACTACATGTTGAAGTAATTTGCCACAGCAAACTAACACACTATATAAACCTGTCTGTCCTAACACGTCCTTGTTCCAGCGAATGCCATTCCCTTCCTCCTCATCCTGAAAGCTCACTTACTGCAGTCTCATTTCTTTGCTGCATCCAAACTGCTGATTGGACCCCAAGGGGTCTCTTGATGTCATTCTCTGTTCTCTTGTCCCATTACTGTTGGAGCAATAACAGCCTTTTACTGGGCACTCATTGTGTGACAAAGTACCTACTTCATGCCCTGTTTTTGGTGCTGAGTTTGCTCACAGAAAGTCACAACAACTGGAAGAAATAAGTTTGTTGTCCCTGTTTTAGAGTGGAGACAGCTGAGACTCTGAGATGCTCAGTAACTTGCCTGAGTGCCCAACCCCTCCCCAGCAGGTTAATTAGGGAATCAAACTAGAACACCGTTTGGCCCCAAAGCCCATGTGCTTTCACCAGTGGGTACCGAGGCAAGGCAGCTCAGCTCTGGCTAAAATGCAGATCCAACCATCTGTCCTGCCCTGCTCAAAAGCCAACAAAAGTCCCCCACCCCAGTGCCCCCGTCCTGTCCATTCTTCAAGCTCAGGTCAGTTGCTGCTCCTTGTGCCTGACACCTCTCATTGAACACCATCTTCTCTCCTGGTAATTACCATTTGTTCTTGGTTTTGAGATGGTGGTGCACACATTCCATCCCCCACAGGAGACGGTGGGGTTCTCAAAGGAGAGACCGCCCAAGGCCCACCTGGTGCACACAGACCCATGAGAAAGATTTATGTACATGGGTGGAGTGACTGTCGCATAATTAGCAACTGAGTCTATGAGTGAATATGCTCAGAAATCAGTGATTCAATCAATCTATAATGAAAAGCTTTCTAAATGTGTGGCTTACATCATGAATGAATGATGGGTTGATGGAATAGGACACTGCCTAGATTTAGGGTCCTGAGACTGTATATGTGTCTTTGCCAACAGCAAAATATTTTATTACATAGATGATCGGGAATAATATTCAAAATATTTAACAAACAGTACACCATGGGCACCAACCGCTCAGGATGGACGCCTCCATAGGCTGGGTCAGGTGGAGGTCTCCCGTCGGGCCCCTTCAGTGCCAGATCCTGGGAGGCTGGGGGCGTGTCCCAGGAGAAAACTAACATGGCCAAGGGCACAGGCGGCACTTGAGAAGCTCGGGCACAGCCCCTTATCAACCTTGCGGGAGCATATCAGTGTGGCACATCGGGCCCTGCTGGCGGATGCAGGCCTGCATGTGGAGTCTTCTGAGCACATCCACGGCCAGCCCTGGGCTGAGCTTGACTTGCAGGAGCTCATTCCATCCTCAAAGAGCACCATGAGGCTGGGACTACCGTTATCCCATGTTACAGTGAGGCACAAGGGGTCGTACAGCGAGTAAGTGGCAGAACCACGACCTGGCCCAGGTCTGCCTGTGACTGCTGGGTAGCCTCTCCGCGCAGTGTGAGGCCCCAGAAGCCCGGGCCTGCGGTTCGCCTGCTCGCGCTACCTGCGCAGGTGCTGGGCGGGGCCGGCAGCGGGCCTGGTCTTTCCGGGCCCGGGATTGGTGGAGGCTCCGGGGCTGACAAGGCGTGGCCGGAGGCTCGGCCCTCCCCAGTTTCCTGCTCTCCCGAGCCGGGTGGCTAGCCCGGATGCCGAGCCCGGCGGTCACGGGAGAGAAGGTGGCTGTCAGGCATTCCCCTGGCGCCGCGCCCGCGCCACGGACGGCGTTTTCCAGGCGCAGTTGCCACTGTCCACTTGCCACTGACCAGCCGTGGGACTTCGGGCAAGATGTCACCTCTCGGAGCTAATTTTCCCCATCTACAAAATGGGATGGCGACGACATGCATGGCCTTTCCGGCCTGGTGTGCAGATCAAAGAAACACCTATATGCAGGGACCTGGACATTTACTGTCACTCTTCTGCATTGTTGGAAGCCCTGGGCAGTCAGGAAAGGCCATAAGTGGCAGGGGTCGGTGGACCCTTGCGCCTCTCTGTCCCGGTGGGGGCAGAGTGGGGAGCTTGGCTGGGTCCCGCGCCCCTGGCGCTGCGCTGCGCCCCAGCCTCCTGCTGCCTCCCCCAGCCCTCCGAACTCCTCCAAATGCCGGATCATTTCTCCTTCCTTTTCGCTTTTAATCACAAAATAATTTTGGTGCCCAGAAGCCTTCCTCTCGGAGGAACATTTGTGCGGGATGATATCAGCCTAATTAAGCCTTCAGCTTCGGGGCTTGATTTCTTTCCCCCCAGATCCCGGCGCTCCCTGCCAAGCAGCCCTGGCCGGCCAGGCGGCCGGCTACCTGCACTTGCCGGGTTCTGGAGCCTTCGGCGCCCGTGCGCCCCCCTGCCCCCGCGCCGTGATTGATATCTTGATTAGGCGCCAGGAGTTGGCGGACCAGGTGTTACCTCGGCGCGGGCTGGAGGCGGCGCGCTCTGCGAACCCGGCCCTGAAAGGCGCAGGCATGTTCCGCGGCAGCAATGAGCCTTTGTTTGCCTTGGCAGCTCCGCGGCCTCCCTGGGGCCGGCCCCATAAAGGGTTTCTGTTCGGGCTGGAGGACTCATTGTCAAAAAATTGTCCCTCGAAAAATTAGCATGGTACAGTGGAGAAAGCGGAACGCCCGGCAAATGACAGCTGCTGGCCCCAGACAAGGTCCAGAAAGCGGAGTTTTGCGGGGTGCCCGCTCCCAGAGGCACCCCTCGCTCCAGGCCTGGAGAGGGACGGAGGGGTGGCAGAAGGGGCCGGCAGGGCAAGGGCAGGCAGGGGTCAGATGGGGAGTGCAGCTGGAATTGGGGTTGATGGCTTACCTTCCCTAAAAGGTGGGGCATCTCCCAGGGGCCAGGAGGCCAGGTCGTTGGTGTGGGGTGTTGGAGGGCTTCTGAGCCAGTGTCAGGCCCAGAGGGGCAGCTGGCCTGAAGAAGCGGGGTGAGGTGAGAGGGGGGAAGAAAGAGAGAGAGACAGCGCCTAAAGGTTATGTGGTTAATTGAACATCAACAGCCACAGATACGATTATGCCCCTTTGTGTCTTTCTCCCAGTGTGTTGATGGAAAAGTAACTAGATTAAAAGCGCCGGGAGCTCGGGTTGGAGGGGCCGGGCAGTGGGGGGAGAGCCCTTCTGAATGCCGACCCGGGGCTCCCGCAGTCCCAGCAAGGAGGGAAAACAGTCAATTAGAGAGGAGAGAAAAGATGGAGTGAGCTGTGGCTTGGCATTTGCATAAAGGCTGGGGCCCAAAGCTGCCACCCTTCGAGAGGGGGGCAGGGGTTCCCAGGAGAGAGGTTGGGAGTGTCATGGGGGTGAGGCACATGGTAACTGTTGAAAGTCTCAGCCCGAAGCCCCTGTGCACACATTGCCCATGAAGCAGAAGTAAGGGTGACTGGGTATGTGTATGGAGCATGTTGACGTCTGCGCGTGCATATTCTTGTCGTATCTGTGAAGTTGCGGACATCCACATTTCAAGTGGGTTGCACCTGTATAGCTTGTGTTGGCCTAACTCTCTGTGTTGTGACCATGTGCACAGATTTATGTAGGTGTGAAAAGACAGTGGGGAAAATCCCGTGGGGACTCTCTGATGGGGCCCGGGAGCATGGCTGGGTCAGGGGGATGTGGATTTGCTGACTCAATCCCACCAGCACAGGTAGGCCACGGTCTCGAGGTTCCCTGTGGCCCTAAGGAGCCTGCACCTGGAACTAGCCCCCAGGCTCGCTGGGTACCTGAGCTGCCTGGAAAATCTTCCCAATCTTTCCAGTCCCCTATTTCCATTAGGCCCCCGACCCCCTAGCCTAGCCCCTGTCAAGAAACCTCGTCTCTGAACAGGCAGGTTTTAGGCTGAAAAGACAGAATCATACCAACCTGAGATCCAGTGCCAGCTCCGGCTTCATCACCTCACACACATAACCTCACTCACACACAGCCCAGAACCCAGGGAGCCCGTGCTCTCGGAGAGACTGTCCCCTCACAAGAAGACAATGCCATCCAATTATAGGACTGTTTTAGGGCTTCAGTGAGATCCTGTACTGAAGTGGGAGGGAGTCCATACTACAGCCCAGCTTACGCCTGGGGTCCTGCATTATTATTCATAGTGCCCCACACTCTCAAACATGTCCCACTTTGGATTACAAATTATACGGCTACCCCAAATATAAGCGGGGCCGCAATAACTCTTCTCTCCCTTTCGTCCTTGCCTTCCCTCTCTGATTGTCTGACTGATGCATTGCTCCACTACTCCAGCCCTCTGTGCACTCCTGGAATGAAACCCCCGGAGTTCCCTGATGTCCGTCACACCATGCGCAACAGTAGTAGTAGTTAATGTGCAACAGACGCTCGGTGGCTTAATGGCTGCCCGGGAATAGAGCTGCCTCAGGGACTCTGGGTGCAGCGGACTGCCCTCTGTCCGCTGGGTTTAGAGCAGGGCAGGGCATAGGAAGAGAAGTAAGGCCTTGGACACCCCTATGACCGTGGGCTACTACTGAGAAACAACAGGGTAGGGCCATGTTTCTGCATCCACTGTCCGTTGGAATTATTCTTTTGTGTGGACAAGGCCTTCCTCCCCTATTGCAAAGTGATTCCCTACCCATCCAGGCCTGAGACTTTTGTCTTTCCCTGAGTACTGGGATCCAGCCTCAGTCAACATTTCACAAGGACGGCTATGATGCAGGTTGTTGAGGGCCTCACTTAAACAAGCACATCACTTGCTTCACAGCAGACCCACAAACAGGCCCTGATTCATTTGTTATAGTTGCTCCTGGTTAGGGCCATTCACCACGTAGACCAGGGCCCTACATAAGTGACTCAAGAGGGCAGCCTGGGTGCCTGGGAGCAAAGCGCCAAGCCTTTGTAGCCAGGCTGCACTTCAAAGCTAGCTCCCAGGGGACTTCTCAAATATGGCTAATGGGGCAAGCGAGTTTATCCCTGCCTACTCCTAAGACACCCTGGCATGACAGTAAAGAGATGTTTAAAGGTGAAAATCTGCTAAGACAAACAGTATGATAGAGGAGGCCTCAGCAAAATTTCAGAAGCTTGAATGCAGATAAGAGAAGGGTCGTTTCTTTAGCCCTATGGAGAAAGCTGAAACCGAGGTTTATAGAAAAACAGGAAGTCCAAAAAGCCAGCCAGAACCCCAAAAAGCTCCTAAATTGGAGACATGTACAGAGATTTTAAAAAAACTACTTTGCCTATGAAGGATCAGGCAAAAGAGTAGCACTGGACAATGGTTGCTTAAAGACAGTGGAGCAAAATTTTGAAATTTTTATGCAAGTAAATTAATCAAGCATAAGGGTAGAATAAAAATGTGGGTCATAAAACTTCTCAAAAATTTACCTCCCATATACTCTTTCTCAAGAAGCTACTGAAGGATGAGGGAGGCTTTGGGAAAGCTAGAAAGATGTAGCAGAGGTTCAGAATCCTCAGTGAAGGAAGGCTTCCTGGAGGAGGGGGCATTTGGAATGGATCTCAAGGGATGGGCAGGGTGTCAGTGAGTTAAGGTGGGGGATGAAGCAAGGAGAATTTCTGGGTAATGGGAACAGCATTGGCTCTGGCGGGGCGATAGGGGAGGGGGCTCAGGATTGTCTTGCCACTGGTTTGGTGGAAACAGGGAGAGATGCAGTTGGCTGGGGCCTGATCACAGCAAGTTTTGAATGGCAAGGAATCAGGACATAATTCTACAGGCCCGAAGGACGGTGAAGAGGGGCCCTAGGGCTGGGAGACGAGAGAGGCTGGAGGGGCCCCCAGGAAGGGGGCCAAAGCAGAGGGAACGCAGGTCTCCAGGCTGGGTCTGGGCACTGGTGAGATCACGTGTGAAAACATCACATCACAAGGGGCCTCCTGAGAGGTGTGGGCAAGTCAGGGTGAAGACTGTTGGGTTGGAGGGACTGGGCAGAAGCCCAGCTGTCTGTTAAATTTCCCAGGAGAGGAAGGCTCTGAGCAGGGCAGAGGGACTGGGTGGTCACCAGGGCATAGAGCCACCCACTTTAAAGCCCCTGGGTAGCCCCATCCTGGGCCTGCAGGACCCACTCCACACTACTCCTGGACCACTGGAGTGGGGCCAGACCCCGAGGCCCAAGGCTCCCAATGACATTTCATCGTCCTTCAGGCTGTCTTACCACCCAGTGCCCTGCCTTTCACTCTGTGAAATAAAGCCACTGTTTGAAAATGCAGTTGGGGTCACCACCTGGCTCCCACTCCCCACGGCCAGCCACACCATGTTTAAGAGGGCTGGGTGTGGAGCGCCGGCACGTAGCAACAGCATACAACCCAGGCAAATTACCTCCACTTCTCAACCTGTAAAATGAGATTTACAGTAGCTCCTGCCTGCTGGGGTGGTTGTGAGGATGAAATGAATCCGAATGGGGGAAGAGTTTAGAATAGAGCCCAGAACCCAGGGAGCATTGTTATCATTATCCCTATTAATATCACTGCTGAGGCTTAGAGAGCAAATACAGCCAAGGATGACTTTGGGGGCAGGTGAGCCAAAAAGTGGAGATCCAAGAGGGTTTGCGTGGCCTGGACTGACCATGCAGCTTTGCAGGGTCTCGCTCTCCTCTGTGGCCTGGCTGGACGGGATCCCATGTCCTCAGGGCCTGTCCAGAGACCCAGCCCAGGAGCCATGCTGATGGGAAGGAAGTCACAGTCACAATTTCTAGGGGGGTATGGACAGCAGTGGGCTTGATGGGGTTTGGGTTCTGACTCACCAGAGTTCCTACCCTGGCCAAGGGGACCCTACCCCACACTGGGGCCACCTGCCTTCCTGCTGTCCTTCAGTATGTGGTGGGGGACAGCCCTTTCCGAGGGATCCACCCAATGGGGATCCAGGGTGGAAGCATTTACAACCCCGCATGCCCTCCCTGGCGTGATTTCCCCATCACTCTGTCCCACCCATGTCCCAGGGCTCCTCGGCCTGGTTTCCAGGAGCTCTGTGTGTGGGGGGGGGATTGAAGGGTAGTCATTTTGTAGTATGGGGTAGATTTCAGGGCCAGACAGACTCTTCAGGGCTATACAGGAGCCCGTGAACATAGCCACCACCCCTCACTGCCTCATGCCTCCGGGGTAACACAGATAAGAGCAGGGAGGGCTATGTGGACACTGACCCTTCAGGCTTTCAGAGGAAGTCCAGCTGCTCAGCACTGCCCAGGTGTGGCAGGGATGACGCCTCCCACTCCAGATACCATTTCATCTGAGGGCTTAGTCGGTAATTTGGGTATGCTGCCACCAGGTGGCTCCCCTTTAAGGCTCTCTCTCCTCAACTACTGAGCAAACCTTGGATTCTGTCCCCGAAGAGAGGATGTTGGGCTTCTCTCCTTACTCATGCTGGCCCCTCGTGGCCACCTGAACACCAGGCCTCCTCTGCCTGGGTATCTCCCAGCCGCTTTTCCTGCCCTTTCATCGCTCTCTCTTTGTAGCCCCATCTACCCCACTCATCCTAGGGTCAGGGGTTCCTAATCCTAAACAAGCCGAAGCTCCACTCTGCCCCTCCCAGGTTCATCCCAGCCCTGCCCAGCTGAGCTTCCCTGAGAGGCTGAGCACTTCCTCCACTCCCGGCCAGCACCTCAAACCAGCTCCCCTGCTGCCTTCCCCCAACCCTGGGATTCCTCCTCTCCTCTTCTGGCCATTTTCATGGGACTCCCCGTGCCAAGATCCAGTCCCAAAAATTCCCTGAGCAGTCGGGAGGCAGGTCAATAAAGGTTTGCTGAATGAAAGATTGGGAAAGGGACAAACACATGGCTGACGGACTAATCAGTGGACACATTTTTACTGGGCACCTATTATGTGCCAGGCCCTGTGCTGGCCCAGGAGGTGAATGAATCAGTGAAGAAGAGAAATAAAGGGGATGTGAAGGCCCAAACACAGGAATGGCTGGAGAAATGGAGCACAGGAGGGGACCAGCAGAGGGGTGGGTGGCTGGCTGGAGGGGTGGGTAGGTGAATGCTTCTCATGATTTGCTGGGGAAGAGCCAGGTCACTTGGCCTGGGATTGACAGAGGCAGTGTCCCCAACAGGACCCAGACCAAAACAGATGACTCACTTATATGTAAGGCCTTGGAGAGCCAGCTGCTGCAGGGGAGGGGCAGGGCAGAGGGGGGTGCTGGAACCGAAATTGTGCTGTGGGGGCACCCTGGGGAGCTTGAGACAAGGTCAAAACAGGCCCTGCACAGATGGAAACCAGTGCAGATTAGGAAGAAAAGCCTGAAGACTCATCCCAGAAAGCAGCAGTGACTCATTTATTGAGCACCTACTAGCTGCCAGGGATGTCCCATAAATCAATCCTAAGCCCCAACAGTCCTGGGCAGGAGAGTTAGCCTCACCTTGCAGAGAAGAAAAAGAGAAGCTGAGTGGTGAAATGACTGATCCACGGCCACCCAGCAGCAAGGGCCAGAGTCGAGACTGACCCAGGTCCTCCCTTGGCTGGGACCTGCCCCTCCGTCAGCTAGCGCATGCGTTCTTGGAGAGACCCAAGGAGATGGCGACCAGCATGGAACAGATGATGGAGGGAGGTGGGCAGCAGGGCAGCCTCCCCGGTGCCTGCAGAGTATGAGCCAGCAGGGAAGAACCACTGGGTGGTCAAGACACCCCAGTGCGGGAGGCCTGGCCTCTAGGGATGCTTGTGGGGTTGGTACTCCCTCTGGACAGTCACAGGTGAGTGTCTTCCCCTCTCTGAACCTGAACTTCTGCATCTTTAAAAGGCAGAACACACGCTCCCAGAATGACCTTCTGTCCACTGGGCTGGACGCAGTCAGCAGCAGAAGCTCGCGTGCCCTCCTTGCCGGCCCTCCCTGGGGTCAATTGTGCTTTCTGGTCAGCCTGTCCAGCTGGCTGATGCCAACTGCCCAGGGCCCGGACAGCTCGGAGAGCCGGCCATGATGCTGATGCAAATGTACAGGTGGCCGCTGCTTTATCACTGATGAGGCACATCCCCTTCCCTCACCTGCTTTTCCACAGGGCAGGCAGGGCAAATATTCATATCCTGTGCTGCAGACAAGAATGCAGGTAGGGAAGGAAGAGAAGCTGACTCTCCTGCCACCAGGCTTAGTTCTGGGAGCCTCTTGTGGGTGGTTCCCCTAATCCTCCCAGGAGCTCTGAAGGGTGAGTATCATCCCCATTTCACAGATAAGGAGACCGAGGCTTAGAGAGCTTGGATGCCTGGTCCAAGGTCAAGCATCTCATTAGGGTCTAGACTCGATTCAAACATGGGCTCTCTAACATGCTGTGTGACCTTGCGTGAGTCCCTCCCTCTCCCAGCCTCCACCTCCTCATCTCTGGGATGAGAAGGATGGACAAGGTGAATTTATCATTGAGGTCCTCCCAGCTCTGGCAGTTTGGAAGCCTGTGCCCTCACAGGAAAAGAGCACCAGGCGCTGTGTCCTCACAGCCAGGCTCGGCCCCAGCTCTGTGACCAGCAGCCAGCACCCCTTTCATGGGTCTCAGCACTGCATCTGCAGGGTGGGGAGATGGCTTCGGCTTAGCAGGTGTGCCGAGCCCTGATGCAGGTGACACCCGTGGGGCATGGCCCTGTGAGGGACCAGCATGCAGTTCTCCTGGGAACACCTGGGGATGGGCCTGGAGACCGGAGCCCGGGAATTCAAAGCCTGGTTCCTGGGGTCAGGGGGCTCACGAGGGAGCCTCTGGGGCTCTCCTACCCTTGGCTAATTTATTGTGATGCAAAAATCAGACTCAGGGCAGCGGGAAGCAGAGCCGAGTGCCAAGCACGCTTCCATTCTGTTCTGTTCCACATATTTTCAGTATTTATTGTCCCCATATGTGATGCTGAACATTAAAAAACATGTTGCTGAGATTCCTCCAGAAAGGGCTGACATTTCACAATATTCCTCTCATGCTGGGGATTACTGCTCAAGATGATGAAAACGTGGTTTATTCAAAACAGATTGGGGCAGAAGAAAACAATGGCATGGCCCCCGGAGAGGCTCAGCGCGCTCCCGCTCCTGGGAGAGACAGGCGGTGCACCTCTGCCAGGAGCTCCAGACCCGGGGCAGCCTCTGTCCAGTGGGGGCCTGGATTCAGAGAGGGAATTGGGTCGGGCAGACCCAGCACCCACCCTGGCCCTGGCTGGCTCCTGGGGAATGGTAATGGTCATTGCTTGTGGGGTGCTTCAAAGTACCAGGCAGATGTACCAGGCTAAGGACCCCAGCACCACTCTATAACACCCTTTTCCATTTTAAAGAGGGAGAAACTGACTTCAAACGACTTGCCGAAGTCTACAGAGCTAGTTGGTTGCAGAGTCAAGATTACTGATTCAGGTTTCCATCCAAAAGCCCTGCTCTTAACCATGGCCACAAAACAGAAAGCATCCTGGGAACAGAGGCAGTTGACTTGCTGTGTGATCCTGAACAAGTCACTTTACCTTTCTAGGCCCCAGTTTCCTCACCTGCAAAATGGGGGTGAGAACCAAGCCTGCACTGGCTGCCTTGAAGGGATGTAGTTGGTCCAGGAGTGGGGGAAGATGAGGAGGCAGAGAGTGGTGTCTCGGTTTCTCTCCCAGCGACATCACCACGGGTTGGGAGGCTTCAGTGGCTAGGCTGTCTCAGCTCTCTCTTGCAGAGGGCCTGGAGCAGGTGATTCGGGTCTCTGGGTCTCCTTTTTGAGCTCTGTAGAATGGTCTCAACCACCTCGAAGGAGGCTCAAAGAGTCCTGGCTTTGGGCAGACCTAGCTCTGCCACTTGTGACCAGGAGCCTTCCTTTGTCCAAGCCTCTGTCTGCCCACTGGGGGCAGCTGATTGTGCCGGCGGTCACCATAGAAGGTAAGTGTCCAACACAGAATCCAAAGGCAGTATCCAGAGGACACTGTCCAAGGGCAGGGTCCAGACCCCAGAGCCCCTTCCAACCCCCTCCCAAAGCAGGGGAACTGTGGGGGTGCCCAAGAGACACTGTGCCACCCACTAGGTGTCCCACAAGGAGACCCACGCAGCCTCTCTCCAGCCTCAGGCCCAGAGCGTGGGCCCGTCTTCTGGTGGTACATGCCTGGCTGTCACTGGGGGCCCAGGGACACGGTGCCACCTCGGGCCCCTTTATTCTCAGGGCCTGCATGTCCTGGACGACAGTGAGCATTGGCCTACTCCACTGCTCATGTTTTTGGAGGGGCCTTTAGGTCTCCATGAAACCTTGACATCTACAACCTGCCCATTTTATTCAGTCCTTGGCAACAGGGGCAGGGGAAGAGAGTGGAAAAGGGAGAGGTGGTTATGCCAAAAGCCAGAGATGCGGAGACCCTCGGCCATGTGGCAAAGTCAGGCTGCAGAGTCCGGTTCACAGTGACCACAGAAGGTGGTACCCTCGGCTGTAAGTGCCCAGGGCCTTTGGTCCTAGGGACAGCTGTGCAGAACGTGGTGGTGCCACAGGCTGCGTGCCCCTGGAAAGGCAGCACATCCCCTTGGGGTAGGGGCAGGGCTACCTGCAGAGCAATCGGAAGTCCCAGCCCCACGTCCTCCAAGCCTCGCCCTCCCTACTGTAGGCCCAACCACCACCCACCCCCTGACTGCGGGTCCCACAGGCTGCCCTCCTTCCAGGCTGGCCCCATCAGGGAGTAGGGCAGATGCTGCCCTGGAGCTGTTGTGCAAGCGCTGTGTGGCCAGGCCAGGCAGGCCAGAGCCACGAGTGCTCTTGAAGAGTTGTGGCTGTGAAGGGGACACCACCCTGCCAGCCGCCAGCTTTATGAGCCCAGCGTGCTCATTTGAGGCCTGCCGCATTTGGAGGCGACCCTGAGACTTCTAGCTTCACAGCCGCCACTGCCCCACATGCAGACCCAGCCTCCCTCCATTCCTTCCAGATCTCGCGGCCAAAGTGCCAGCTTCCTCGCCCGGCCTACCACTGGGCTGCAGGCCTGCCCAGCTATGCCAGGGTGCCTGTGACTGCCCCCTTGGATGCAGCCAGCCACTCCTTCCTCAGTCAGAGGGCCAGCCTCTTACTTCCTTGACACTTGCTGAGGGCTGGCTCTGCTCCTCCTGGCCCTGGCAGGTAGTGAGTGAGGCAGGGTCGCTCCTGTGCCAGAGCACACATTTGGGCGTGGGGACACAAGCAAGCCCCCAAAACGTTTGCTATTGGTGAGGTCCTCTGGGGGGACATACAGCAGAGGCCCGAGGAGGGCTGATGGCCCTCAGGGAGAGTCAGGAGGCAGGCGTTCCAGGCAGAGGGAACAGCAGGTGTGAAGGCTCTGGGGTGGCGTGGGGCGGCGTGGCCTGGCAGGCTTGAGCGCCATGAGGAGGTGGCCTGTGTGGCTGCAGCAGAGCAAGCCTGTGGGGGCGGGGGCGTCCCGGGGAGGAGTGGAGTGCAGACAGGGCCCGGGGGAGGAAGGGAGCTCAGAAGGGTGCAGGGCAGAGGAGGTGAGCCCTGGGGGCCGGGTCAGAGCTTGAGACTATATCACACGCACGGGAGAAGCCACTGGAAGGGACTTCACTCATTCCCACGGGTGAGGATAGGGCAGCAGACCTGTGAACGGATGTGTGAAACACAAAATCATGCGATGATGGAGTTCCTGCCCTGTGCAGGGTTTTCGGCTCTGGTTCTGAGAACCCTCCTGAGCAGCTGGCGCCATGATTCAGGGAGTCACCGCATTTACAGATGAGGAAGCCGAGGCCCCACAAGGTGATGGCACATTCCTAAGCTCATGAGTCTTGGGATTTCCCCCAAGACTTTGGGACCTCAAAGCTGCCCCTCAGCAGGCCAGAAGTTCGGGGTGGGGATTTTAGGCTGGGCTGCCCCCGACATGAAGCAGTCCGGGGAGGGAGCTTTCTGCCTCAGAAGTTCAGACCGTCCCCTGCCTCCACCCATACCTTGGACACAGAGATGGGACAAGGAGCCTGGGCCTCGGTTTGACTCTTTGTACACCAAGGGATTGTGACCAAGGATGCCTCAGCCTGCCAGTTTTTCTGTGCCAGACCCCGGTGCTGGGAATTGGGGTTCATGATTCCACCTACAGGCTCCCAGAGGCCTCCTGAGCTACTGCCAAGCCCCAGGGTTACAATGGCACAGGGTCACCTGATGCAGTTCCTGCAGCCCCGGCTGATCTGCACTCTGTGGGCACCGCTGCGACCTGGGCACCGCCCATGCAGCCTCCACAGAGACAGGCTAAGTTACAGCAGGTGTAATACTCAAAATGCTTAACACCTGGGACTGTTGCGTAAATTATAATATCCACCTAAAGTTTTAAAATATTTTCCCTTTTATTTGCCAAATACACTATCCCGATCACCAAACTGCTTACCCGGTGATGCAAGTTATAACAGATTGCTTGCCAAATCCATCTACATTTCCCTTCACTTGCAACCAGACGTGGTTGGTGAGGCCTTTCAGGTCATCGGATAGATGGTGCAAATGCGTGAGCCGTGGTCTGACACAGAGATCCTCATCCAAAACTCCCACCACCGTCCCTGTGGTGCCGAGGCTTTACCGAGGGCAGGCTGGATACTGCCCTCAAGCCACACTCTGATGCCAGAGCTCCTCACATGGCTTTGACCCAGAGCCTGGTCTGGACCCCACTGACATCCCACCGCAGGGGCTGCCCGGCCCCCACCTGCTCCATGAAAGCAGCTACACACCCCTCACAGCCAGGCTGCCCCTCGGACCCCTCAGTGGCTACAGTCCATTACCGCCCCTGCAGCAGCCTCTGGCAATGTCATTCACTTACTCTGGGATGGATATTCGACAGCCTCTGTGCCCACCTGCGTGGAAGTGTTTCACCGCAGTAAGTGAGCGTGGCTACAGCTCCAGGCGCCCTCTCCCTCAGCACCCTAGGAGTGGGAAATTTTGCATGACAGGGTTTGTGACCCATGCTGCTGGGCCTCAGGGGATGCCCCAGGGCATCCTAAAAGGAGGGAGGGGACCAGGCTTTGGCAATATCTGACTTGCCTTCCTCTGTCAGTCCTGGGGTGCTGCCCCCGAGGAGGTCACCCCTTCTGATCAGAGTCACCCGGCTCTGCCATTGCTGCTGCTGCACTGTCCACAGGAGTGGCTGGTGTCTAGACAGCCCCAGGCCGGCTTCCTGCAAAGCCCTGCAGCTCCCCTCTGCCTTCTTGCTGTCTGGGAGGTTGGGATCAGCCATCGGCCAATATGCTGTAAGGAATCCCAGAGGAGGCAACTGGGAGAGGCTGGAGAGCATCATGCCAGCTCCCCTGCCACAGACAGGCAGACTGAATCCCAGAAGGGCACACTCTCTCCTCCAGTGTCAGATTTGGAAGTCCTCAAGGGCAGCTTAAATGCATCAATGTGCACTGGCTCTGGAGTCAGACAGACCAAGGGCACCGAACTGGCATTTGCTGACTGAGTGGCCTTGGACAGACAAGCATGCCTCTTGGAGCTAAAACTTCCTGATTCCTTTCTTTGACAATTTATAATCAGCCCTACTATGTGCCCTGCTCTGTGTACTAGGTTCTGGGGGCACAGCTGTGCACAGATCAATGATAGATGCCCAGATAAAAAAAAAAAAAAAACAAAGCCCTGTCTTCCTGCTGGTTTCCCTCTTGGGGGAGACTGAAAACCACAGCAAACAAATGCAAATGTACTGCAAGGAGTGATGCTTGCCATGGAAAAAAAGGCAAGCAAGGTGATCACAGAGAGTGAGATGAGGCAGCAGGCAGTGAGGCGGCAAGAGAGGCTCCGGGGAGGCTCACGTGAGCAGAGACTTGAACAGTGAGTGCAGGGGCGTGCTGACTGTTTAAAGAACAGCAAGGAGCCCTGGGTGGCCTGAGCAGAGACTGCTGGCCAGAGAGAGGCAACAGAAGGCAGAGGCCCCCGGAAGGATTTCTGGGCTCTTTGCTGAGTGAAGTGGAAGCCCTTCCAGGGTTTGCCTGGAGGAGTGGCAAGGTCTGACTTCCCTGGTTAGAGGGTATTTTCTGCCACTTAGGGTTGGCTGTTGGAGGTGGGTGGTGGCCAGTGAGGGCTGCAGGAGGGAGAGGCTCAGATGAGAGCGATAGCAGTGCTGGAGGAGTGAAAAACAACTGGAGTGGGAGCCCGATTGGAAGGTAAGTCTCTAAAACTGAAGAAAGGCCCCTCCCAGGCCAGAGGTTACCGAAAAGAGCAAAGCTCACACCTGGGTCCTGATCAGGGTCCACCTCACCTCCTGGGCCTGGAAGAGATTCCACAGAACAGGTGGTCAGACTCCTCAGGTACAGTGAGGACTCAGACCATGAATCTGCCTGAACCTCTATAGCCAAGTCACAGCAGCACCACACCACAAACCTAGACCCCTGCTCTCCCCAAGGGTGCCCCATTCACCAGCCTGGGGGCAGCTGGCACCAGGTAGGGTTGCCATGTTTAGCAAATAAAAAACAGAACACGCTGCTAAATTGGAATTGCATTTAAATAATGATTTTTTTTTTATTTTTTATTTATTTTTTTTTTTATTTTTTTTTTTTGAGACGGAGTCTCGCTCTGTCGCCCAGGCTGGAGTGCAGTGGCGCGATCTTGGCTCACTGCAAGCTCCGCCTCCCGGGTTCACGCCATTCTCCTGCCTCAGCCTCTCCAAGTAGCTGGGACTACAGGCGCCTGCCACCACGCCCGGCTAATTTTTTGTATTTTTAGTAGAGACAGGGTTTCACCGTGGTCTCGATCTCCTGACCTCGTGATCCGCCCGCCTCGGCCTCACAAAGTGCTGGGATTACAAGCGTGAGCCACCGCGCCCGGCCCATGATTTTTTTTTTTAGTATAAGTATATCGCAGGCAATTTTCAGGATATACTCGTACTAAAAATTATTTGTTGTTTATTTGAAATTCATATTTATTTGGCAACCCTAGCACCAGAGCCAAGCTGACAACTCAGGAAAACAAAAACAACAACTCCCTCTCCTCCGCCCCTCCTTCTGGGCCCTGTGCTAAGCCACCACTTCCAGGAGCTGGTACAACTTCTCTGGGCTCTCTCCTTACCAGAGCATCTGCCCAATCAGGTGTTCTCTGAGCACTCAAGGCCTTTGTTGGCTAAACCATTGACCTTTGCTGGGTTTTACTCAGGTTTCAGTGAGTTGATCTGGCCTCCGGGATGGTGCCTGGGCCCGTCCTGGAGCGATGGGACCCAGTCCTTGTGATATAACTGCTCTGTTCACGTCAAGAAACACATACTGAGGGCCTAAACACATACTCTGTGTCAGGTGCTACATGGAGTTCGGTGAGTTCAAAGATAAGTGAGATGCACCCCAGGAGGAAAAACGACAGATTGTTTGAGGCAAATGAGAACCGTATCAAAAAAGTGCTTTCTGAATGGGTAAGGCAGTGGCTGGGAGCATGAGGTCCAGACCCCAGTCCTGTTACACACGCCGATTACACACTGTGCAGCCCTGGGCAGCTGAATTAACCTCTCTGAAGAGGTTCAGTATGATACATAGATGCAATACGAATCCAATCTATAAAATCTGCATTTTTTTTCTTTGCATGTTCTCCGTCTTTCTAATAGTTTTAGGTATGCTCTCAAAGTTTGGTTTGTTTTACTACTAATACTCAATGGTGGCAAAAGTGAAGAAAAGGAGAGAGAGATGTGAGTATAAACTTTATAACTCCTATCAACATTAACTTGAAGGTCGATTTGAAGAGCCTTAAAAACATCCTTCTCCTGGCTGGGCGCAGTGGCTCATGCCGGTAATCCCAGCACTTTGGGAGGCTAAGGCAGGCGGATCACGAGGTCAGGAGTTCGAGACCAGCCTGACCAACATGGTGAAACCCTATCTCTACTAAAGATACAAAAAAAAAAATTAGCCTGGCATGGTGGCAGGCACCTGTAGTCCCAGCTACTTGGGAGGCTGAGGCAGGAGAATTGTTTGAACCTGGGAGGCAGAGGTTGCAGTGAGCTGAGATCACCCCATTGCACTGTAGCCTGGGCGACAGGGTGAGACTCTGTCTCAAAAACAAAACAAAAAAAATCCATCTCCTTTAGTACAGTATCGATCCTTCCCACGTGCAACCCCGAGGTCATCCAGGGTGGTCACGAGCGGTCTATCTGGGTGATTTACCCAGCTATGTGACCTTGGACAAGTTACTCTATCTCTTGGTGCCTTAGTTTTCTTCTTGAATACTGGTAGCCAGTCCTTTATCCTCTAGGAAGGAAATCAGGAGAATCTTCTCTGTGGAATCCAAAGAAGAAAAACACAGAGAGCAGGGCACAGTGGCTCATGCCTGTAATCCCAGCACTTTGGGAAGCCAAGATGAGAGGATCACTTGAGCCCAGGAGTTTAAGACCAGCCTGGGCAACATGGTGAGACCCTGTCTCTATAAGAAATTAAAAAAAAATTAGCCAGGTGTGGTGCCATGCACCTGTAGTCCCAGCTACTCAGGAGGCTGAGGTAGGAGGATCCCTTGAGCTTGGGAGATCGAGGCTGCAGTGAGCTGAGATCACATCACTGCACTCTAGCCTGGGCAACAGAGTGAGATCCTGTCTCAAAAAAAAAAAAAAAAAAAAAAAAGACCTAGCGTTCAGCCACACCATGAGCTCTATGACTCTGCTCAGCTTATTAATCCTCCATCTTAAATATGGGCAGGAAACTGTGGATTCCAGACACCTGAGACTCACCTGTCATGGAAAACTCACCAAACCAAACATGGGGAGAAGGGGCAACTTGGCAGGGAACACAAAACACCAAGGAACTTTCATTAATGTCCTCGAAGAAAGAAGAGATCCCATGACATCCTAGAAGCAAGAAAAGGATGTCATGAACAGGAACGTTCTGAGAGCAAAAACAAACTCTTAGAAATTAAAAAATTGAAGGCAGAACTTAGAAAATCAGGTTGATGACCTTCCCTCAGGAAGCAGAGCACAAATCAAGGAGACAGCAGATAAAAAAGAAAAATCTGAAAAGTTGATACCTATCCCACAATACTGTTACAAAATAGCTATTCCAGGAACAGAGAACGTGGGAAAGAGAGAGGAAGAAATTATCACTGAAATAATTTGAGAAAATTTCCTAGAACTGAAGAACAGGAGTGTCTAGACCAATAACAACAACAAAACAAAGGCCCACCACATGCCCAGCCCAATAGCTGGAAAGACACCCACCCCAAGGTGCATTGAGTTGGAAGTTCCAAACGCTAAGACAAATAAAAGATCCTCTCCTCTAAAGAGAAAAAAAAAAAAAATCTCCTCTAAAGAGAAAAAAAAAAAGATTAGGAATATGAATGGCTTCAGTCTTCTCAACTATTTGGAAGCCACAATACAAAGGAGTAATGTCTTCAAAATTCTGAGGGGAAATGATTTCCAGCCTAGAATCTGATACACAACCAAAGTGCCAATCAAGAGCTGGTGCATTTTCAGCGACATGGAGTCTCAGCAAGTTTACCTACCATGCATACTTTCTTCAGAAAGAACTGGAAGATGTGTTCCACTAAAAAGAGGAAGTAAAGTAAGAAAAAGGAAGAGATGGGATTCAGGAAGCAAAAGATCCAAGCCAGGACAGGGGCCAGGGATTCCCCAGGATGATAGAGAAGGGAGATAGCAAGATGGCAGCTATGTATCCAGCGGAAGGAGGCAGCCAGTCCAGCCTAGAGCAAGTCAGAAGGCTCTGAGAGGGACTTCTCCACGTTGAAGAAATTGGCAGAATACCTGATGTAAACGAACATCTTGATACAAGATTTAGATGTGCTGTTAGCAGAGTTCCCGATACAATTCAAAGTAAACTAAGCATTTCGAAGTAAACTAAGCAAACATTGAGAGCAAAAGAGAGAGAAACAGAGAGACAAAGAGAGAGAGCGTGCTAGGAACAGAGACAGAGAGAGCCAGGGATAAAAAAAGACAGAGATGGAGGGAGAGAGGGAGTTATTAACATCAGGGAAAACAGAAAGTTCTTCAATAAGGGAAAAGTATCTGTAATGTTCTACATAGTTCAGGCCTAACTAGTGTTCACAGTTATAATAATTTAACAATAATAATAATATAAGAGAAATAATGAAATAACTATACTCTGAGGATGAGGTGGAATGTGTGTGTATGAATGTGCATGTGTGTGTGTGTTCAGGCAAGGAAAAGAAAGTTAAACTTTCTTCTTGCATTGTGGAAGTTAATAGATGATGGATGAACTGAAAAATTAATTACCATACAAAATACACATATGCCATTTAGAGATAGGGAGGTAGGTAGCAAAGTAATCAGTTTAAATGTTTGAAGTAAACATCTTTTGGAGAGAAGAAATGGAAGTACAGTCTGGGATTGTTTTTCAAACAAGTCTTGTAAAGCTCGTTGATTCTAAACCATGTGCATGTGTGACAATGATTTTATTTTAATTGAAACAAAAAAGAAAAATAGGAAGGAAGGAAGGGGCAGAGAGAAGAAAAGAAAAGAAACAAAAAGAAAAAAGACTGGAGGGAAGTTCCTCTCAATAGTGGTCACCCCAAGGTGAAGAGATGACAGGTAGATTTTCTTCTTTTTTGTTCTTCTCAGTTGAGTCCAAGTCTTGACAGTCAGCCTCTGTTACTTTCGGTTTCATCGGAGACTAAGAAGCCAGTGAAGACTGCCTGGCAGCCTGTCCTGGCTGATGAAACACCAAGCCCTCAAAGACCCTGCTGGGGATTGAAGGGAGGTGGGGCGTCCAAGAGCATCTGAGGAAGCCAGCATTGCCCACAAGTGTCCACAGAGGCCCTGGACCGGCCTCCACCCCCATGAGCCAGAAGAAAGGGGTGCTGGGCAAACCCCAGCAAAGACCATCTGAGCAAGGCCCGGAGGTCCCCACTTCAAAGCCTCACACTAATGCCTCCCGACAAGCGTGGCCGAGCCTTGGGGTGTTCCCTTGCCGGCTGACAGCGTCTGTTCCCAGACAAAGCCGACGAGAGCAAGGCGGTGTGAGGCCAGGGGCACGCTGCGACCGAGCATTGGCCTGGTGGGGAAAATGTGATTTCACACCCAGGCCTACAGCCAAGCATTCATGCCTGTCCAGGGTCGGGGCCACTTTGAACTGGCTGGTTCAAAGTGGCCCCGACCACTGGGGTGTCTCCCCCCAGCACCCTCTCCCCATCATCTTCCCACCAACGTGGCTGTTGGGTCCTAGCCCCAGTCACACCCCTAGGCTCATCCACCAGGTCTGGAGCCATCTCTGCCCCAGAGAGAAGCTGGAGGGTGGAATGAAAAGAGGGCAGGCTTAGCGCCAGAGAAAATCCTGCTCTGTCACTTCTCTAACTTTGTGAAGTTAGGCAAGTTCTTTAATCCCTAATCCTCAGTCTCCTTCATCCGTAAAATGGTGATCATATCTTCAGTGCAGGATTGTTATGAGCTTCGTAAATAAAGTGAGAATACAGCCTGCCCCACCTCAGGGCGGCTGTGCCCATCACCTGTCACTGCCTAGCCAGCCATCTACCCCAAACCCAGCGGGCTTACAACAGCAGCTATCTTACTCGCTCATGATTCACATGAGTCAGGGATTTTAGCAGGGCTTGGCTAAGCAGTTCTTCGGCTCCACATAGCATCCATGCAGGCTTCCTCGGCTACTTCAGCAGGTCCTCAGCTGAGCTGGAAGGTCCCGAGTGGCCTCAGTCACAGGGTGGGCAGGCAGGCGATGCCGCAGCCAGTAGGAACTCAGCAGTGGTTGTCAGCTGGGGGCTTCAGCTCTCCTGCAAGTGGGACTCTTCAAGTAGCTGCTGGGTTCCAAGAAGAGGTGTTTCAAGATGCAAAAAAGGAGCTGCAGCTCTCTTAAGGACTGGAACTGGCTCGATCTACTGGTCCAAAGGTAGCCTAGATCCAAGGGGAGGGGAAATAGACCCAATCTTTTGATGAGCAGAGGAGCAAAGAATTTGCAGCTGTCATTCGTCCACCATCATAGAGATCTACATTCTTATTTCTGCCCCTTCTTGGCCAGGGTGCGTGGATTAGCTAAGCTCTAAGTATAACATGGCTTATGATCAATGCTCATTTGTTCATTTCATCATTCGACAGCTAGTGTTTATCGAGCACTCACCCTGTGCATGGAACTAGGCAAACTGTCAATGAGCAAGGAAATGATATCTGTGGCTCCATAGGAGGTTAGATCCTTCCCGGGAAGGCAGAGCTTGAAAACAATCGATGGTAGTAAAATATGATGCAAACTGTGCAGGGTGTCTCAGATGACAGGGAAGAGGGGAAGGTTCTGGTGCTGGGCTGAGGGAGGACACCATAGTTAGGACACCCAAGATGAGGTTAGAGGAGGCGAAGGAGCTGGCCAGGCATTGAAGGACCAGGGTGTGCCCAGGAGACAGATGGAAAGAGGACCAGTATGGGCAGAGCAGGGCTGGATGGTACCAGGCTGGAGACACTTGCATTAGTGGGAGCTGAGAGGAAAGGGGCCCCGCTGATGGGATTGGGACAGGCAAGTAACAGGATGAGATTTGAATTTCACAAAGCCCTCTCCGGCCAAGGAGAGGAGAATGGCTGAGAGCAGGGAATAAGAAAATGTCCCAACAATGTAAGAGAGAGACGGTGGAGTTTGGACGAGGCAGAGGTGGTGGGGATGGGAAGAAGGGAATGAGGGACTCACGAGGACTTAGGAGCAGCACAGCCAGCACCAGGGACAGGCTGGTGAAGGACCAATGGAAAGAGGAGGAGGGAGGTGCCAGGGGTGATGCAGGGTTTCTGGCTTGGAGATGAGGAGGGCCGTGGTGTTCTTTGCTTGATGAGCAGCAGGGGGTGAGGGAGGAGAACGCTAGGAGCTGGTGGGGCTGGAGGTGGAGATGCCCTGTTGCCTTTGCCCATGTCCGTGCAGAGTACAAAAAAGAGGTCTGGGCTGGAGATACCAAATTAGTGCTGTCGGTAGAGTCAGGCAGGCCAGGTTATACCTAGCAACAAACAACCCCCAAATCTGAGCAGCTTGTGACCGCAAAGGCTCATTTCTCACTCATGCCACGTCCTTGGTGGGTTTCATGGGATCCTAGACAGACACCTCAGAAAGCCTCTGATTTCATTCGTCAGCAACTGATGTCCCAAAGCCTACAGAATCCAGTCTAGGAGTCCCCATCCCTAGCACCGGCCTGGCGCTTGTGCAGAGGTGGTGTTGGTGCCCACTGGGCAGGGCCTCTGAACCTGGCTGTCTGACCCAAGCCAGTGGGATTGGTTGGAAGTTCGCAGGCTGGGAATTCTGTTTGTCCAGGAGACCTCATCCTTCTCCAAGAGCAAGACCCACCGACAGCCAGCCTCTGGAGTGAGGCAGTTCCTAGCATTTTGATTGCTTTCCTTACTCTGCCACAGTGCGCATTCCAGGAGAAAGTGTCCAGTTGGCCACATATCGTCAGTGCCCACCCTGAGGCTGTGTCCACCGGGGGCGGGTAGGTCTTCCCCAGAGGAAATCAGGGCACTGCGATCAGAAAAGGGGCACTGGGAAGCCAGGCACTGCAAATGTCACTGCCATTCTTCACGAGCTGGCTGGGCTTGGGCTTTCTTTTTGTTTGTCTATTTGTTCTTTTTCTTGTTTGTCTCTTTGTTCTTTTTTTAACCGAGATAAAACAAACATGCATTAAAGTACATACGCCAAGTGTACGTCTCAATATTTTTTCAGAGAATTATACCAGCACCCTGGTCAAGATATAGATGGTTGGCACCAGAAACATTCCCCTCATGAATCTTCTCAGTCTAGACGCCCCCAAAGCTCCCCACTCTTCCTCCCTCCATCCCATATTCTAGTGCATCTGCTTTTGAACCACACAGAGATGCAATCAGGAAGGGTAGACATGCACCTGGCTGCCTTGGCTCATTGCTGTGCCTGCGAGAGTCCCTCGTGCTGTGATGTGTAACAATCATTTGTTCTTTTTTTTTTTTCTTTTGCTTCTGTGTATATTCATGGTGTGAATATACCACCCTTTTTTTAAACCAGTTCTTCTAGTGATGGGAATTTGTGATGTGGGCTCCATTTATTGTCAAACTAAACCAAACCGTTTTAGGAGGCACCGGGGCAGTATGAGAAGCCTGACTTTTCAGTTCTTGCCGGCATCATGTTTCCTTCTGTGTCCTGGAGCCAACCCCAGCCCAGCCCCGGCCCAGCGTCTTGAACCTGTGGGTGCTGCATTTGTTGTGAGATAGAGGAGGCAAATCCAGCCTCGTCCTGGGCTCCTGGCCCAGTGCTCCTGGAACCTATCCTGATGACTGCCCATGGAAAGTTCTATTCTTGACCACCCAGTGCATATGTCGGGGTCTCCTGCAGACCCACGGCTGATGTTAATCCCTCAAGAGCAGGCACCGTCCGTAGCTGGCACAGGACTGGCACATGGACAGGGCCCCAGAAATATGTGTGGAATGGACGAGATTGAATTAAGTTGACACAGAGATGCTGCCCCAGGCTGGAAGACGATGAGAAGGACATCACTTCCAAGCTCCCGGAGGCCTGGATCCGCCTGGGCCTGAGGCCAGGTTCCGGCCTGGCAAGGACACAGATGGATGCTGAGCCACTTCTTGCTACAGTCGACAGAAGACCATGTCTCTGTTCCCTGGGGCCAGGCCCTTGAAACCTGGCCTATCTGAGAGTGAGGAGGAAAAGCAGAGAAACAATCTCTCTAGACTCCCTCCCATCAGCTTCTCAGGCCAGCTGGCCACCCTCTCCATCGTGGTGAGAACTCCAGTGGCCTCATTTTCCCAGGAGAGCCTGGAGTCACCCACTCTCCCGGCCCCACCCACCCTAGTTGAAACTGTTGCAGATCTTCATCTGCGGCTGGGACTTCAGGCATGGGCCAGTCAAGGGGCATGAAGACTTGGCTCAGAGAGACAGAAAGGAGGCTGGGCAGGGGGATAGAGCAGGAGACAGGAATCCAACTCAGCACCTCTCCTAACCAATGGCAGTAGGCAGGGCTGGTGGGAGTTGTGAGGAGGGCATTGCAATTTGAAGCCTACCAGACTCGGTTATGAATCCCAACTCTGCTATTTACTTGCTGTGTGACTTTGAGCCAGTCACTTCACCTCTCTGAACCTCATTTTCTTATTGGAAAATGAGACTGGCGCTATACTTTAAAAGGCTATAAAGAAGATTAAATCAGAGAATGTCTACAAAAAGCCCAGCATACAAAAGGGACTGGTAATTCTCCTCTTGTCCTTCTTGCCTTTGGATCTTTGCCCATTGGGAGAGACAGGACAAAGGTAGGAGTATGAGGCCCAGGAACCCAAGAGCAGCCTCAAGTTGCTCCTCAACCAAGACTGGTGGGCAGTGTGCTGAGGGTTTGCTAAGAGGTCCTCCCCTCTTCTGGTGTCTGTTAAAATCTGGCTTCCAGGATCAGCTTGGAGCATTGCTTCTTGAGAAAAGCCCCAGTCCTCAAACCAAAAGCTGGAGATGGGAAAGTATTTTTTAAGGGCTGGGAAGAAAACAAAGCTTGTTTCCTTGGACTAGGGCAGTGATTATAAAGAGATGAATGAGTGAACTGAGGGAAGAGAGAAACTGAAAAAATGAGTGAATTGAAGAACAATAGAAAGAATAACAGTTCACACTTAAGACACTCTTACAGGTGCACACCTTATTTAAGCCTCACAGAAAGCTCTAGGAAGTAGGTACTAGTTTTATCCCCATTTATATTTCAAGAGACAGAGGCACAGAGAGGTAAAGTGACATGCTTAAGGGCAGTCAAATCGTATAAGTGCTGGGGCCAGGATTGCAAACCCAGGCTGCTGATTCCGGAAGCCTGGTCCTTACTGTCCCTTGAAGAGATGAATTGGATGGATGGATGGATGGATGGATGGATGGATGGATGGATGGTTGGGTTGCTGAGTAGATGAACAGACGGATATGTGGGTGGATGGATTGGTGGGTGGGTAACTGGATGGCTGGATGGGTGGACGAATGGATGGATGGATGGATGGATGGATGGATGGATGGATGAATGCATAGATGAACAGATGAATATATGTGGAAGGGTGGATGGGTGGGTGGGTGAATAGGTGAGTAGATGAATATGTATGTGGATAGGTGGAGGGGTAGATGAATGGATGGGTGTGTGTAGAAAGGTAAATGGGTAGATGAGTGAATGGATGGATGAATGATTGGGTGGCTGAATGGATGGATGTATGGAGGGATGGATGGATAGGTGGGTGGATGGGTGACTCGGTGGATGGATGGATGGATGGATAGGTGGGTAGAGGGGTGGATGGATGGGTGGGTGGATGGGTGGATGGATAGGTAGGTAGATAGATGGATGGATACAGCATGAAAAAAATAATGAATGGGTGAATGGGTAAGCATGGATAACTGCAGGAAGTGGGCTGATGATGGAGGCCAATCGATAATTGGTTCCAAGGTGTCTGCCAGGAGGGCAGGAGTCAGGAGTTAAAAATATAATGGTAATAGGTGCCTGGAAACCAATGCTCCTCCCCACCCGCCACTCTTCAGGCTTTCTGCTGCTGCCTGAAATCTCACAATTCCCAGTTTATTCCTTCAGGGTAAGCATTGCCCTCAGCAGCCCACTGTTAAACGGCAAAGCCCGTGGGAGGGACCCCTTTGTAGTCTGAGCTTGTGGGAATCATGTATCAAATGTGCCCTCTCTGGGCTCTGGGAAGGACAGTGCTGGGAACAGGGAGCTGAGGGCAACCCCTGAGCTGGGAGGATGTGGGAGTATCCCCTCCCTGCACTGAGAAGGTTTCCTTCCCTAGGCCAGCAGTGCCTCTCTCCCAAGCAGCAGGGTCCTCACACTCCTGAGGGAGAGTGAAAAATGGAAAACAGGCAGCCTCAGTGTGAGCAAACCGGATGGCAGCCCCTCCCTCTGCTCTCAGCTTTCCCGCTGCCAGAAGACTGGGTGTCGCACTGTGTTATCACGCCAGGCGGCACATGGAAGCTCGCACAGTGCCCAGCAGCCACCCCGGGCAAGAATGCCTCCTCCCCACCCTCCCTCGTGGGAAAGCCCTCCGGCCAGCCCCAACAGGACTGTGGCTTCCAGCTCTCTCTGAAGAGCACCATCTAATCCCAGGGCTTCAGGTTCCCCACCCATTAACTAAGGAACATAACCTGCCCCATCTACCTCTCAGGAGTAATTGATCCTTGTTTTTCAAGGAAAAAAAAAGCCTAACTTAAATTGCGCTTATTCTGTGCTGGTCCTTGTTCTAATCGCTCTACAAATAAAAGTTTAATTTTCACAAAACCTTGAGAAGTAGGTCATATTATCATTGTCCCATTTTATGGATACTCAACCAAGGCCCAAAAGAACAAGGGCGTTCCAACCTGGGTGGTGTGGCCCAGGAGTTGTGCTCCTAACACCTGGCTAGGCTAACTCCACTCTGGACCCAAACCAATGCCACATTCTTCACTACCTGGCCCCAGCCCCCCTCATGCCCAGGGATTCTCATTCTGCCCCTCCTCAGCCTCGCACACCCATCTGACGATGAGGACAGCCGCTTTCTGCAGCAGTGGCCTGCCCATGCCTCCTCAAAGTCCTTCCATTGAGCCTGTTCAGCTCCCTTCATCCACACTCCTGCCTGGGCCTTCTCTCCTTGCCATCCTCTGCTTCTCCTGAATGCCTAACAATTCCATAAGCAACTGCCTGACTCCCAGGCACAGAGGAAGGGTCAGCAGGCTCCATCGCCTCCACCCCCTCCTCTTGGAAGCCCAAACCTTCCTCCCCTTTGCCATCCCTCTCCAAGACTCCAGGATGGGGGCCTGTGGTCATTCACGAGCTCAGCCCCTGGAGGCCTGTTGTAGCCACTTTGCCTCCTGTCCTCAAGATTTGCCTGCCCATCCTGGTGGAGCTGCGAGCCCTCAAGGCTCACTTCTGTAACAGCCAAAACTTTACAGTTGCAAATATCGAAGAAGTCCAGCCCAAGCTGACTTCCACAAATAAGGAAATGTATTCATTCAAAAATCTGGAAAAATCAGGGGGTCATTTTGGATTCGGGTGTAACTTGATCCAGGACTCAAACTCAGTGTCTCTCTCCCTCTTCATGGAACCCCACATCTCCAGTCTCCCAGACTCACAGCACCTTGTCCAGTGGTGCTGCACAACTTCCTTAATGTCTCAAACGGAAGCCCTGGACTTGAGTTTCCTTGAGGGGCTGGGAAAGTTGGGGGTAGGGTGTGCAACATGCTGTTTGGGTTGGAGGTCACATGCCCACCCTTAAATATGGGAGGGTGGGGGCAGTGTGGGATCAGCTTCATCAGAGGGGTGGATTCTCAAATGAATGCTGAGCCACCAATAGCCCAGAAAGATTTGGGGAACTAACAAACATCCCTCACACATTCCCAGGCTTTTCTCCCATCAAAGTGGACAAGACCACATCTGATATCTTGTCCTCCCTCCAAACTGGAACTCTGAATTTCCCTTGCTAGCCACAGCCTTGAAGAATCTTAGAATATTAGAGCAGAAAGGGCCTTTATTGTCAAATGACCTCGGCAACTTCACACACGGCCCCCTCCCCACTCACCCTCCAGGGCCCCCTCCTACTGCAAAGCATCTCCCAGCTGGGTCCTACCCCAAATTCCTGACATGCAACATTGTGAGATATAATAAAACGTTGTTTGATTTAAGGCGCTAAGTTTGGGGATAATTTGTTATGCAGCCACAGATAACTGGAATCATATCCAACAGAAATGCATGCACATGTGCACCGAAAGATATGTACAACAGTGTTTACTGTATCATTGTTTGCAAAAGCAAAAAATTGGAAACAACCTAAACCTCCAACAGAAAAACAGATTTTGAAGATCATGGTATATTCATACAATGGAATATATTTCAGCAGTGAGAATGAACAAATTGTAGCTACGTGTGTCAACACGGGAGATTTCAAAACAATGTTGGGCCAAAAAACAAATGGCAGAAGGATATGTACAGCTTGGGAACATTGATGTAAAGTTTTAAATTATGTAAAACTACAATATTTTGTTTATGGATACTTATCTATATAGCAAAAATATAACCACATGCAAGGGAATGAAGAACAACAAATTCATTATGGTGGTTACTTCTGGGAAGAGAGGGAGGGAGAGGATGCGGAAGTGTCTGCAGGGAGCTTCACTGTTCCCTGTTGTCTTTCTTTTAAGAAAATCTGAAATAAATATGAAAAGAGATTCAGCCCTGGCCAGGTGTGGTGGCTCATGCCTGTAATCCCAGCACTTTGGGAGGCTGAGGCAGGTGGATCACATGAGGTCAGGAGTTCAAGACCAGCCTGAACAACATGGTGAAACCCCATCTCTACTAAAAAAAAAAAGAAAAATACAAAATTAGCCAGGCGTGGTTGCAGGCACCTATAATCCCAGCTACCTGGGAGGCTGAGGCAGGAGAATCACTTGAACTCTGGAGGCGGAGGTTGCAGTGACTGAGATTGCGCCATTGCACTCCAGCCTGGGCAACAAGAGACTCCGTCTCTAAATAAATAAATAAAATGAAATAAAATAAAATAGATTCAGTCCAGACAAAGCGGGAAGGTGGGTACTACAGGGGGATGTTTCAAATTTCAAACAGCTTGAACTATCTTTACCCCTACATACCACCTGGGGCTGGGCCAGGCATTAACCTTTTCATTGTCAGATGGCGGAAATGTCTAGTGAGGTTTGGGGAAGGGCCCTGGTTTCTGGAAATGTGGTATTCAAAGGTCTCCTGCTCAAGTCTCTAACTCTCTCATTCATTTCTCCAATACTGAGCCCCTACCGAGGGCTTGGCCCAGGGTCACAGGAATGAGTGAAAGAACGTCCCTGCTCACAATCACTCCCAGCAGCCAGGGACAGACGAGCTCCCAAACACCGACACCTGTGGGCTATGAACCGGGAGAACAGGAGCAGGAGCTGTGGGTCCAGGAAGAGGGGAGCAGCTGCACAGAGCCATGAAGCGCTTGCAGGGGGTTAGAGTATAGCACACAGAAGGGTCTCTCCTGGCGGGGCCTCTCAAGAGAATCAGAGGGCAGGGCAGGGACGGCAAGCCAGCTAGCCAGGGATGGATTCGTGGGCCAGGTTTGGGGTGAGCCTTAGAGCAGGACATCTGCTAGGGACCTTCAGTTCAATTCTGCCCACCCCTGAGTGCCTGGGAGGGCCCTCAAGGCCTCCCAGGAAGTAGGCAAAGGTTGTGGCACTGCTCTGAGGCAAGTGGGGTGGTCGGCTCACAGAGGGCACTGCTCACAGCTAGACACAGGGACTCATGGTGCCGCCCCTGCCTGAGCCTCACCTGGCAGGTGGAGGCCGGGAGGAGAGGCTCAAGCTCCTGGCACTGGTGTACAGCCTAGAGCTTGGTCCACCACTCAAAGTCCACCAAATGATCATTGTGTCATGGCCTGGAAGGTCTGGAAGGACCTTTGGGGTCACCCAGACATCTTCCCTCCTCCCTGTAGTGGGAATGATAAACCTGTAGGGTCTGTCTTAGGGTAGTAGGAGTCCTTGCTTGGAGCTTGGAGGGTGTCAGGGATGGCAGGAGAGGAGATCGACGGAAGCGGCACTGCCTCACTCACCGCTCACCATCCTGGGTTTGAGTCCAGATGAATTCTCAGTGTTGCCTCAATTTAGGCCTCACCACTTCTCACTCCCACCTCCAAACACATGTGTAAACACACACACACACACACACACACACTGAAACTCAAGTGCAGAGACCAGAGTTAATCATAATTCTTAGTAAAGCACATACAGATTCTTTCTTGCTTTGTTTTATTTATTTTATTCCCCCTTTTATCCCATTCCCTTCCTGTACTCCACAGGGGCTGAGTCAATTTATTTGATATACATCCTTGAATATGCCTGAAACATTATAAAATGTGTAGTGGTGATATGTTGTGTATATTGATGTGTCATCAATGAACATTAATGGCTTAGTGCAGCAGTTCTCAAAGTGTGGCCAAGGAATCCCTGGGGGATCCACAAGGTCAAAAATATTTTCATAATAACACTGGGACATTATCCGCCTTTTTCTTCTCATTCTTGAACTTCTAAGTGTAGAGTGGCACTTTCCAGAGGCGACATGACATGTGATATCACAACAGACTGGATGCAGAAGCAGATATGAGAATCCAGCTATCTTCTCCTAAGCCAGATATTTAAAAGATTTGAAAAAAAAAAAGAGAAAAGTTAATGCTACTTCTCATTACACTTTTTATTTTGGAAAATATAACTGTTTGTCTTAAAATATGTTATATGTGCTAACATGTAACTGATTTGTCTTTTTAATGAATTAAGAAATTGTTTCAAAGTTTCTGTTTTAATTTCTGAGATGATACAGATAGAGATGACAGCCCACATAAACAAAAGCTCTTTGGGGTCATCCATTACTGTGAAAAATTAGAAAGGGGTCCTGAGAGGGAAGTCTGAGAGTCGCTGGCATAACGTGATGACCCTCCTCACTCCCCTGTGCTTCCAGAGGCCTCTGTGCGCTCTATGTAGGCCTCGTTCACTGCTTGCGAGCTTGCTTCCACTTCCACAGTGGGCCATCACGTTGCACATACCCACTCCCTCAGAATGCACACCTGGCTTGCCTGTGACTTCCAGCCACCGTGAACATCCTCATTCATGCCCCTGTTCGACGAATTTTTCGGGGACGTATACCCAGGAATGGAATTTCCGGGACAAAGAATATATGCAAACTTAATCAAAATAAAGAATATTTTCCAGACTGACTGTACCTGTTCACACTCCTACACCTGTCTCCACTCCTACGGAGGTCTCCTCTCCCCACGCACCTGTCAACACCTGGTTTCCATTATCCACCCTTCTAATTTGCCATTCTGATGGATACAAAGTGGCAACTCCTTGTTTTGATTTGCATTTCACTGATTACTGGTGAGCTGAAACATCTCTACAGGTCTTAGTCATTTGGGATTCGTCTTCTGAGAATTGCCTATTCATAGGCATCATCCGTTTTTCTGTTGAGTTTTCTGCCTTTATCTCGTTGATTTGGAGTTCGTTGAATAGTCTTAATCAGTGTTGCTCAAAGTGGGGACTAGCTGCCTGTCTAAGAACAGTTTGTTAAATCAAAGTACCACTTCTTCAATCAACAAATTTCTTGCTTCAAAAACCAAAAATCTCTGATAAACTGAACAGCACGCTTACTGACTATAGTTGACTGGCATTCCAATGCAACTTCTCATGTGCTCACAGACCCGTGCTTTGAATAGCAATGGGTTGAGATATTAATTGATTTTACCAGCCTGCCATTTTTCTTTAATTGTGACTTTGATGTCCTTTATTGCATATAAATCTTTAATTTCGATATTGTCAAGCCTTGTCTTCTGCTTTATGGTTTGTGCTTTTTAGATCTTAGGGTTTCAAATTTTTTTCTTTTATAAAAATGTAAATTGACACATAATTATACATATTTAGGGGTTACATAGTGATGTTTCAATACAGATAATGTATAGTGATCAGATCAGGGTATTTAGCATATCATGATCTCAAACATTTATCATTCCTTTGTTTTAGGAACATTCAGTATCTTCCTTCTAGCTATCTGAAACTATGTAATGTATTATTAACTCTAGTCGTCCTGCAGTGGTATAGAACACCGGAACTCATTCCTCCAATCTAGCTGTAACTTTGTATCCTTTAACAAATCTCTCCCTTCCCCCTCTTCCCTCTACCCTTCCCAGCCTCCGGTATCCTTTGTTCTCCTCCTAAGAGGTCAGTTTTTGTTTTTTGTTTTTTGTTTTTTAGCTTCAACATATGAGTGAGAACATGCAATGTCATGGATGGATCTAGAGGGCAATATATTAAGTGAAATAATCCAGGAACAGAAAGTTACATCTTGTTTTAAAAAGTCCTTGTCATTTTGAACACAGACTGATTATGAGATAATAATATTGAGCAATAATTCTTAATTTTTCTAGGTGTGTAATGATATTATGTTTATAATACTTTTCAGTCTTTATCTGTTAGATATAACTACTGAAGTATTTATGGGTGAAATAATCGGTGTCTTGGTTTGTTTTAAAATATTAGAGGAAAAGATTCAACGTATGCAAGTCAATAAACGTAATTCATCACATAAACAGAACTAAAGGCAAAAACCATGATTATCTCAATAGAACAGAAAAGGCCTTTGATAAAATTTGACATCCCTTGATGTGTAAAAATTCTCAATAAACTAGGTATTGAAGGAACATACTTCAAAATAATAAGAGCCATTTATGACAAACCCACAGTCAATTTCATACTGAATAGGCAAAAGCTGGAAACATTCCTTTTGAAAATCAGCATAAGACAGGGATGCCCTCTCTCACCACTACTATTCAATATAGTATTGGAAGTTCTGGCCAGGGCAATCAGTCAAGATAAAGAAATAAAGCATATTCAAATAGGAAGAGAGGAAGTCAAATTGTCTGTTTGTAGATGACATGATCCCATATCTAGAAAACCCCATCTTCTCAGCCCAAAAGCTTCTTAAGCTGATAAGCAACTTCAGCGAAGTCTCAGGATACAAAATCAATGTGCAAAAATCACAAGCATTACTATACACCAACAACAGACAAGCAGAGAGCCAAATTTTGAATGAATTTCCATTCACAATTGCTACAAAGGGAATAAAATACCTAAGAATACAGCTAACAAGGGAAGTGAAGGACCTCTTCAAGAACTACAAACCACTGCTCAAAGAAATCAGAGAGGGCACAAACAAATGGAAAAACATTCCGTGCTCATGGATAGAAAGAATCAATATCATGAAAATGGCCATACGGCCCAAAGTAATTTATAGAGTCAGAGCTATTCCCATTAAACTACCATTGACATTCTTCACAGAATTAGAAAAAACTACTTTAAAATTCATATGGAACCAAAAAAGAGCCTGTATAGACAAGACAATCCTAAGCAAAAAGAACAAAGCTGGAGACATCATGCTACCTGACTTCAAACTATACTACAAGGCTACAGTAACCAAAACGGCAAGGTACTGGTACAAAAACCAATGGAACAGAATAGAGAACTCAGAAATAAGACTCATAGACCAAAGGAACAGAATAGAGAACTCGGAAATAAGACCACACATCTATAACCATCTGATCTCTGACAAACCTGACAAAAACACGCAATGGGGAAAAGATTCCCTATTTAATAAATGGTGCTGGGAGAACTGGCTAGCCATATGAAGAAAACTGAAACTGGGCCCCTTCCTCACACCTTATACAAAAATTAACTCAAGGTGTATTAAAGATTTACATGTAAAACCCAAAACTATAGAAACCCTAGAAGAAAATCTAGGAGATACCATTCAGAACATAGACATAGGCAAAGATTTCATGACAAAAACATTAAAAGCAATTGCAACAAAAGCAAAATTTGACAAACGGGATCTAATTAAATTAGAGAGCTTCTGCCCAGCAAAAGAAGCTAACATCAGAGTGAACAGACAAGCTACAGAATGAGAGAATATTTTTGTAATCTATTCACCTGACCAAAGTCTAGAATTTACAAGGAATTTAAACAAATTTACAAGAAAAAAACAAACAACCTTATTAAAAAGTGGTAGGCAAAGGATATAAACTGACACTTCTAAAGAAGACATTTATGTGACCAACAAACATATGAAAGAAAGCTCAACATCACTGATCATTAGAGAAATGCAAATCAAAACCACAATGAGATACCATCTCATGCCAGATGAATACCATCAGAATGGTGATTATTAAAAAGTCAAGAAACAACAGATGTTGATGAGGCTGTGGAGAAATAGGACCTCTTTTACACTGTTGGTGGGAATGTAAATTAGTTTAACCATTGTGGAAGACAGTGTGGCAATTCCTCAAAGACCTAGAACCAGAAATACCACTGACCCTGCAATCCCATTAATGGGTATATACCCAAAGGAATATAAATCATTCTATTAAAAAATACATGTATGTGTATGTTCATTGCAGCACTATTTACAATAGCAAAGACATAAAATCAACCCAAATGGCCATCAATGATAGACTGGATAAAGAAAATGTGGTACATATACACCATGGAATATTATGCAGCCATAAAAAGGAACAAGATCATGTTCTTTGCAAGGACATGGATGGAGCTGGAAGCCATTATCCTCAGCAAACTAACCCAGGAACAGAAAACCAAGCACTGCATGTTCTCACTTATAAGTGGGAGCTGAACAATGTGAACACTTAGACACAGGGAAGGGAACAACACACACTGGGGCAGTGGGGGGTGGGGGCGTGGGGAGAGAGAGCATCAGGAAAACGAGCTAATTCATTCTGGACTTAATACCTAGGTGATGGGTTGACAGATGCAGCAAATGACCATGGCACATGTTTACCTATGTAACAAACCTCCACATCCTGCACATGTACCCTGAAACTTTAAATAAATAAATAAATAAATAACACAGCAAAACAAAGTGAAAATATCAATAAAACAAGGTTGTGGCAAGGATCTTAGGATAGTAGCTATTTACCTGCCTGAATGGAAGACTGGCGAAATATTGATGGATGTGTTGATGTAATGAGTACAGAAAGGTTCATTATACTGTACTCATCATTCTTTGGGTACATATAAAAATTTTAAAATATAAAATAATCTTTTCCTATGCTAGGGCACACAAAAAATATTGCACACTTTTGACTACTAACTTTGTAATTTTACCATTTCATTTAAATATTCATCTGCAGTTTACATTCGTATATGGTTTAGAGCAGAGATATGGCTTTTATCTTTCTCAATGGAGTGAGTCAGGTGCCCCAATATGGTTTGCCAAAGTTCATTCTTTCCCAGGGTAGGACTATGATTCTACTGCACATGATCACCCAAATTTACAAACTTTTGCTCCTCTGTTTCCCTTGGACATGATCCCCATTCACCAGGTGGGGATAGCTGAATGTTCTAGCATGTGGAAAGGAGAGAGAGATGTTTGTAAGTTACTCACACTTCTGCTAATGTTCCGTTGGTCTGAACTTGGTTACAGGCCACACCTAGCTGCAAGAGATGCTGGGAAATATGGCAGCAGGCTAGGCAACTGTGTGCTTAGCTAAGACTGGAAGGTTCCACAGTAGAAGAAAAAGTCTAAAATTGACTTACTATTCATGGATCTTTATTCTTCCACATAAACTTTAGAATGACTTTGTTGGTATCTTTGAGAAATCCAACTAAATTTCTTATTAGGATTGCTTTTAATATATAGATTACTTTGGAAGTTGTTAACATCTTTATTAGGTTAACTCATCCCATGTATACATATAGAATATCTGTTTGTTTTTTCAAATCTTCTTACATTTTCTTTAGTAGAGAGTGTTTTCTCAAAGGTCTTGTTGAGTTTTTGTAAAGTTAATTCCTAGATAGTTTATAGTTCGTATGATACAGTGCATAGTGTTGCAGTTATAGAACAGAGAATGGCAACTATGACTCACAGGTGAAATTCAGCCCATGACCTATTACTCTATGACCCATAAGCTAAAAATTGTTTTTATACTTTTAAAGGGTTTTTTGTTTAAAAAAATAAAAACAGGAAAAAAAAGAAAAAGCATGTGTTATAGAAACCATATATGGCCTGCAAGACCTAAAATTGTTAACTATCTGCCCACTTACAGATAAAGTTTGACAACCCTGGTATAAAGGAATGCTATTAATGTTTTAAGCTGATCTTTTATCTTGTAACCTTGATGAGATTTCTAATATTTTTTTTTCCTTTGAGACAGAGTCTTGCTCTGTCACCCAGGCTGGGTGTGCAGTGATGGGAGGTGGCTCACTGCAACCTCCACCTCCCAGGTTCAAGCAATTCTCCTGCCTCAGCCTCCTGAGTAGCTGGGATTACAGGTGTGCACTACCACACCCAGCAAATTTTTGTATTTCTACTAGATATGGGGTTTTACCATGTTGGGCAGGCTGGCCTTTAACTCTTGACCTCAAGTGATCTGCCTGTCTCAGCCTCCCAAAGTGCTGGGATTACAGGCGTGAGCTACCACCTCCAGTCAGTTTTCTAACACTTTTTCTGTTGACTTCCTTAGGCTTTCTGTGCAGTTGATGATATCTCCCACAAATGACAGTAATTTATCTTTCTTTTAATCCCCCTTTTCCTTGTTTTAAATCTTTAGACAGGCCCTAAAATACTATGCTTTAAAAAAATAGTAATGATAATGTAAGTACAGCTGCCTTGTTCTAAATCTTAATGGAAATGAGCCTAAAGTTTCTCTATTAATTATTACTTTGCTGTAGGTTTTTGGTATATAGCCTTTATCACATTAAATAAATTGTCTTCTATTCTTGGTCTTCTAGGAGATTTTTCATCAGAAATATGTATTGAAATTTCTCAAGTGCTACTGAAATAATCATGATTTTGTCATTTCATTCATTAATGGGAAGAAGCGCAAGGACAGATTTTCTGATGTTAAGCTATCCTTGCATTCCTGGGACAAACCGCATGTTCACTGTGCTGTAAGTGAAATGTCTATAATTTCCTGTACTATCTTTATCAGGTTTCAGAATCTAGATTATACTAACTAGATTCATTAAGTGAATTGGCACCTCTCCTCCTTTATCAAATTCTGGTATAAATTTTGTAAGAGACTAATAATTTATTCTTTGAAAACCTGATAAAATTCATCTATAAGACTGTCTGGCCATCCTGGCTAACATGGTGAAATCCCATCTCTACTAAAAATACAAAACATTAGCCAGGCGTGATGGCGGGCACCTGTAGTCCCAGCTACTCAGGAGGCTGAGGCAGGAGAATGGCGTGAGCCCAGGAGGTGGAGGTTGCAGTGAGCCGAGATCGTGCCACTGCGCTTCAGCCTGGGCGACAGAGCAAGACTCCATCTCAAAAAAAAAAAAAAAAAAGACTGTCTGGGCCTATAATTTTTTGAAGGAAGACCTGTGATAAGCCTTTCAATTTTTAAAATAATAACTATTGATCTATTCAAGTTTTCTATTCCCTCTTGACTTTTTTCTCCATTTTGTGTTTTCCAGGACTTTATTCATTTTGCTTAGGCTTATCAATTTGTTACCATGTGATTATTTATGCTATTATATTCTTAGAATATCATTTCTTTATAGTTATTTTTATTTTTCATTACACATTATAGTTGCATATTTATTTTTTCTTTGATCCGCATATTTATTTAGTGAAACAGCTTTTGGTTTCCAGTAGTTTATCTTTTTTGCTCTCGATCCTTATTTTATTATTTCTTTCCTTCTTTCCTTTGTTTTGCTTTATTGCTATTTTCCGACCTTAGCTCGTTTGTTTCATTATATCGTGCTTCTTGATAAATGTACCTAAAGCTGTATATTTTCCCATGAGTACTTTCTTTAGCTGTGTCTCAAAATTTGAGCATATGGCATTTTTATGGTCGTTCCGGTCTAAGTATTTTATAATTGTCCCTGGTGATTTCCTCTTTAATCCAGGTGTAATTTACTAGTATGTTATATAATTTCCAGACATACAGAATATTTGCAGTTATCCTTTTGCCACTGATTTATGATTTTATTATGTGGTAATCAAAGAACATAGATTATGTGATGCTGGTTCTTTCAAATGCATCAAGACATCCTTTGAGGACAAAGATGAAGACAATTTTTGTGAGTGCATCACGCGTGCTTAGAAAAAATTCGCATTCTCTGCTTGTGCAACATTTTATATGCCTATGTAAATTGGAGTTTATTAACTGTGTCTATCATATCTTTCTTGGTCTGCTTGACCTGTTCAGTGAAGTATATGTTAAAACTGACTACTACAATTGTTTACCAAAGCAATCTTTCTAACACAAAAATTCAACCACATCATTCCCATTGCTTTCAAGAAATAAAAAACTAGATATAAAAAACATGTTCAGCTCAGACTGCAGTAAGGCCCTCTTTGCCCAGGCCTGACTTGAGTCCTCCATGAGGTCATCTGTCCTCCACCAGCGCCGCCTCCCTGACCCACACCCCATGGTCACAGTGAATTCCTTGCCATGCATGAACTGGAGTGCCACGCTCCCTCTCACTCTCTGTGTTTAGGCTCCGTGACTCCTGCTTCTGGAATTTTCTCCTGAAACTAATCTAGCTTCTCGTAAGTGCCCACTTCCCCTTCAAGATTCAGCTCAGGTTTTTCCAACCTCATCTGTCACCGTGACCCCACAACACCTGGACTCCTGCCGGGCCATGCCATCTCCAGCATCCCTGCTATGCCACACCCTCTCCTGCCTCTGAGCCTTTGCCCAAGCTGTTCCCTCCACCCAGAGGCACTTCTTGGATGGCCCTCGTCTCTGCCACTCCAGGACTCAGCTCAATCCCCTTCCCCTAAAAATATCTCTCCACTTTGGTCTGTTTGGGATGCCTCCTTCCAGTAATTCTGCAAACACTGGGTGCTGCCTGTGTGCTGTGCCTGTGCTGCGCATGGGGTCAACCTCAGCTCTCCCTGAAAGTTACATTCTGGAGCCTGAGTGGCAAACTCAAATGCACGCAGGGTTCAGGAAGGTCCTAGGAACGCGTTAGCAGCTGCCCAGGGACTGTGAGACTCTGCCCCATCTAAAGGCCACAGTTGTGGCTCAGCCCCTCCATTGGTAGTGTTTGGAAACATAGGCCCTGCTTACCCACTTGCCTGAGTTTTCAATAGAAGGTATACATTTTAACACATTGATAACTAATTCAAACGTTTCTGAAACACAGTGCTGGACAAGCAGAGCAAGCCTGCCAGCCAGGGGCCAGGTGTAACCAATGGCTGCCCAGGCTTCGGCCTCTGGTCTGGAGGCACATCAAGAGAACATCTAACTCAGCCACAGGGCTGGCTCCCAGGGGAGAAGGCACCTGGGCAGAGTGCTGAGCCATGAGCATGAGGAACCTGCAGAAAGAGCTGGGAAGAATGTTCCAGGAAGAGGAACGAGAGGCCAAATGATGGCCCTGGTTGTTATGATGAGTGCTCCACCCCATCCACGCAGGGGCAGGGAAGGCCTTGGCCAGCCTCCCCAGGAGCCTGCTTTTCCACTGCAGGATACACAGAGAACAGCCCACCCTGACCCCTTGGCTGGCGACTCTCCGCAGGAGGAGTCCCAAACTGACCAAGGGGAGGAAGAGACACAGTCTCCTTTGCCAGGCCTGGGCTGATTCCAGGGGAAGCCACATTCAAGTACCCGAGGCCGGGACCAGTATGAAGTCCACTGGGTGGAGATAGAGGCGGCTTTGGAGATGGCAAAGGATGAGGGCACCCCCTTCACAGACCAAGCACATCCCTGCTGGAGGGCAGCCTCCTCCTTCCGTGAGCATCCGGGGAGGAGGTTGTGGAGTGCGGCCCTGCTCGACCAGGACAGCCCAAGAGACAGGTGGATCGGAGACTCAAAGAGGGAAGTGATCTCCAAAGTATACTTCCTGGCTGGCCAGCCCCAGCGGGGGTGTGTGCCTGGCTCGGCTGTTTTGTCTTGTGTGTTCAATGGAGCTCTCTGCTTTTCAGGAGAGGCAGGATAGGAAATTATTAGAAGGCACAAGCACAAGCGGACAGAAGAGAGGCACTCAGGTTGACTGAGCTCGGTGCTGCTGATGTGAGAACAGGTATCACCTGGGCCCCCCTGCACCAGATCTGAGCCCTACCAAGTGGGTAGGGCTGCACAAGTGGGGCCCCACCAAGCCAGGCATGCCACGCCCCATGCTGATATGTAAGCTGCTCATTCAGCTGACATTCATTCACCAGACACCTACTGCGTGTGAGGGGCTGTCCCGGTCACTAAGGAAACAACTGCCAGGGGATGGGAGCGGCAGACGCACCAAGGAACATCTGCCCTAAAGTGTCTGGGTGTGCAGGGGGCCTCAGCGCTGGAAGAGGGGTTTCAGGAAAAAATTTCAGAGCAGGGATTGTTGGTGAGCTGTGTCTTGAGCGGTGACAGTATTTGCTCATGCAGATGCCAGAATGCTAGGGAGAAGGGCGTTCCGGGCAGTGGGACCAGCTGGCAGAGGCATGGAGCTACGAGCATCCTAGAACATTAGCAAATGCCAGTTAGGTCCCTTGGACGGGAGCATAAAGCTCAAGGCAATGGGCGCAGAGAGTGGAAGGACTTGAAAGATCCTGTGGAGCTTCAACTTCATTCTGCGGGCAAGGGGGACCCCCGTGGCTTCCAGCCTTAGAAAGGCCATGTGGACACTGGACAGGAGGGCCCAGCCCAGAAATGCAGGCCGGAAGCCATGGGCCAGGTGACGGGGAGGCTCCTGGAAAGAGAATCAGCAAGACTGGGTGATGAATGGGTTCCCGGTTTTCTGGTCCTTGGGGACACTTTCCCCATCGATGGCCTAGGTGTGCTTAGCAACCACCTCCACTGCCCAGGTATTCAAGAGCTACTTCCTCTGAGTCCAGAGGTGGACCCTGACTGATATCAGAGAAGGCCCAGCTGACCTGAAGGCTTCTCACAGAAGGCCTCTGTGTGCTGACCAAACAGGCTCAGTCTCTCCTAAGACACAGAGGGATGCCTGGCCGCCCTCAGAGTCCTGGGGGTCTACATGTTCCCCTTTGGAGCCTTGGGCTCTCTGTTATGGCAGCTGAAGACACAGGAGCAGCAAGGGGGCTCACAGGAAGTCCAGAACACCCCCTGCCAGGGGCTTTGGGGAACCAATCTGTGCCCTAACAGCCTAATAATATAGGTGGCTGGGGGCCTGGGAGTTGAGACAAACTGACCTTGAAGTCCAGCTCTTTCTCCGGGCAGCATGACCCTAGACAGGTTTTTTAATCTCTCTGGGTCTCTGTTTCTTTATCTATAGCTTGCTGTGTGCCAGGCACTGTGCCAAGTCATCTCATGCCTATTTCATCCAATCCCCACAAGCCTCAGGGGCAGGTTCTGTCACTTGGCCCTATTTTATAGATGAGGAAACTAAAATTCCAAGAGGACCAAGCACTCATCCCTTAGAAGGTTGGACTTTTCGCATCCGTCTGCATCGCTGGCTGAATTCTGTCTCCATGGCTCTGTCTAATAACCCTGACTCCATGCTGTGCACTTTCCCCGGGGCCTGGCATAGGGAGGAGTCAGTGCCTGGAATTTCCTTGCCTCTCCCATCATCTCCCAGCCTCCACAACCCTGCTCCCTGAGAAGTTGTGACTCAGGTGGAAGCCCTGTCCCAAGCTCATTTTCTTATTTGCTCTTTCTGCCTCGAAGCCTTAAATAACCCCACAAATTCCTGAAATTCCAGAATTTTTCAAATAAACTTCCTGCAAAAAGACATAAGATGTGCACCAAGCCTCTGTGAATGTGAACAGAGAGAAGCAGGTGTGGTCAGGAAGCTTCCTGAGCAGTAGCGGTCCCTCCACTCAGGGACTCAGCTGCTTAGGCTTATGCAAGATGGCCCTGCGTGTGCAAGGGCATATACACGTGTGTGTACACGTAGGGGTACACATGCACCCACAGATGCACTTGGATGCACACACAAACACATGCCGTAATTGTAGGGGCCCAAATAAATGCCCACACGTGCTTGTGCACACAGTCACAGAGCCCCTGGGGCAGGACAGGGGGCAGTGGTTGGACACAGTTGAGGGAAATGCCTCCCTGAGGCTGGCACTTCTCCTGAGAAGGGGCATGGGTTGGGCTCAGGGACCCTGGGGGAGGCCTCTAGAGGCAGGAGAGTGAAAGGAGGATGTGGAGATATAGGACCTCTTTTACACTGTTCGTGGGAATGTAAATTAATTTAACCATTGTGGAAGACAGTGTGGCGATTCCTCAAAGACCTAGAACCAGAAATACCATTTGACTCTGCAATCCCATTAATGGGTATATACCCAAAGGAATATAAATCATTCTATTAAAAAATACATGTATGTGTGTGTATGTATGTGTATGTTCACTGCAGCACTATTTACAATAGCAAAGACATGAAATCAACCCAAATGCCCATCAATGATAGACTGGATAAAGAAAATGTGGTACATATACACTATGGAATATTATGCAGCCATAAAAAGGAACAAGATCACGTTCTTTGCAAGGACATGGATGGAGCTGGAAGCCATTATCCTCAGCAAACTAACACAGGAACAGAAAACCAAGCACCACATGTTCTCACTTATACGTGGGAGCTGAACAATTGAACATTTAGACACAGGGAAGGGAACAACACACACTGGGGTCAGTTGGGGGAGGGGCTCCCGCTCCCCCAAACCCACTAATCCACCAGCCTGAGGCCACCTTGAGTCAGCCCATCAGCTGATGAGGCCCAGGTCCCCCAGGTTTCCAGCAAAACAAGGCTTCCTGGGACAGTGGGATTCCGGGCCTTAGGTCTGCACCCCGTCTCATCCCAGTCACGATCCCCTGGCACCTGTCACCACAGCCTCACTGGAAGGAGCAACGTCCCCTCCATGCACCCAGGCAATTTCTCAGCTCTGCCACAGACACCTTCCCTGGGGCCCTCCACACCCACCCTCACACGCTCATCACACACACATACACCAATACACACTAGCACACACACACACTCTCATTCACATACATACTCAGGCAAAGCTGGCAAATTTCAACTCACCCTGTAAGACGATTTTGCCTGCTGTGTGAGGCTGGTACCCCAGTTAAATAACATGCACTCCACCAGAAGAAAGTTATTCCCTTTTCAATAAGTTCCTTTTCAACAGCTGCTAATTATATCAAGGAGTTTGGTGCTAGCAAGCTCTAACATCTTTCTAGCACTCATTAATCTCACTTATCTGCAGAGGGCAGGCCTCAGAGCTGTCCTGCAGGCAGCAGCGTCCGGAGGGAGCTGGCTAGCCTTTCTTGTGTGTATTGCCTTCTATTCAGGGCAGATGATGTGCTTTTCTGTTGACGGTAGTGGTACGGTTTCCATAAAATAAATGCAAGAGGGCCTTTTTTAAGTGAATTAAAGAAAAATACATTAGTAATGGTATAGAAAGTTTCAGAAAATAGCACAGGTGGCAAGATTTGTCTCAGGGGTCACCTTCAAGAGGCCCTCCCTGACCTTCCTGCTCTCTGGGGTGTCCCACATACTGGACACCTGTGTTATCATGGTCACCATGCGTTTACACATTGGCCAGGCTTGTGGCCCCAGAACTCATCCAGGCCTGGTGCTTTGGCTTTGCCAGGTCAGTGCTTGGTCCCATGGGGTGAACACCTCTAGCCCTGGTACCCTGTGCTCTGCCCAAATCTGGCCACCCATCCATGCCCTAGAACAGCAAAGATGGGAGGTTTCTACCATTTCTGGACACAGCCTGGTCTGATGGGTCAGTTTCCAGTCCAGAGGCACTTTGCCCAGCCATGGCCTGGGACCTTGGGCAGGCTACTTCTTCTCTCTGAAAGCCCTGGCCTCTGTCCTGGGTCCTGACCCACATTCCCTGCTGCCTGCCAGATCCTCCACTGGGATGGTCCCCTCCTCTGCTCCTCTCAAACCTTCCTGCTTCTTTCCAGACCTGTCACCAGCCTCCCTCCTCCCCAGTCCCACCTCAATGCCCCAAATGGACAGCTCGGTGGCACCGGCCATCTCTCCCTCCCTCAGCCTCCCCTCCCAGGCAGGGTCATCAGGCCTGCGGCTTGTGCCTCCCTCCTGCTGTAACCACCTTGCCTCAGATTCTGCTCACTGCCTCCCAGAGCCATCAGCTCACCCTTTGAGCAGCTCTGCCCATCGACAGCAGCTCTGCCCATCGACAGCCCCTCTGCCCTGAAGAACCCCCACCCCACACAGCTCCAATCAAGCACTCCCTCTTCAGCCCACCGTGGCTCCCCATCACTCACAGAGAAGAGAGGGTTGGAAACTAGCATTTATGGAGACCCTGCCATGAGTTTCAGGTTTACAGCGAGGCATGTGTTCTCCATATAGCACCTCGTTTAATCTGCACAATAGCCTTTTGTTAATCCTGTTTTACAGATGAGGAAACTGAGACTCAGAGAGGCTAAGTCAATCCCTGAAGGAGGTAGTGGGGAAAAGACAACCACATGGAGAGAATTGTGTACAAAATGGCACAAGAGGACATGGGCACTTTGCATGTTGGAATAGGTTGAGTGGGACTGGAACTGAGGGGTCAGCGCCGAGCAGGGGTGAGGCCAGGAAGGAGGTTGAGGCCTGGCTGAGAAGAGTTTCCAGGGCCCAACGAGCTGGAGTCGGACTGCTAGGGGAGCAGCAGCTGCCTAAAGGGGGATTCACGTGCAGAGAGGCAGGGGCACAGGGTGTCTCAGGAGGCTGGATGGAGGGGGATGCAACAGGCGAGGCAGGAAAGGAGTAGGGACAAACCCAGGCAGCAAGGCAACCAGGAATAGGAACTCACAGCCTGGGCAGAATTAGCGGGAGCTGGGTATTCTGAGGCCCATAGAGGAAGCCAGAAAGGCTGGGAGCTTCCCTGCTGAGCAGCTCAGGGACCTGGCACTCGCTTTCTACTCCCTACCCCTTGGCCCCATCTGACATGTACACAGATTTCTCCGAGTTTCACCCCTCCTAAACCCCCGCCACCCACACACCAAAATGTGAATCCCTGGAGGGCAGGGATTTGATCTACTTTGTTCCCTGCTGATCCCAGTGCCTAGCACTCTGCCTTGTTCCACAAAATATGATGAATGAATAAAAGGATCTGTAAATGAATGTGCTATATTTGTATTTAGGAAGACAGAAAGGGAAAGCCATTTGCAAGGGAAGTAAAGCAGCTCCATCTGGGACCTACGGAGTCTCTCCCCGCACAGGAGTGGACACCACGCCAGCAGATGGCCAGTGACAACTTGGAGGGTCGGAGCTAGCAAATCCATGCGACCCTTTTTCATCCTCTCCCTCTCCCTGCTCTCCCGCTGGACCTGGGAGTGCCAGCTGTGCCTCCATCTACACACGCCTTTGCCTGCCCGAGAGGCAGTGGGCATGGTGAGTGTGAAGGCAAGAGGCACAGGTGGCAGCCCTGCCACTGCTGACCTCATGGACCAGTCTCCCTCCCTGAACTGCAGTCACCAGGTCGACCACGGGATGACACCTCCTCCCCTCCACTGGACGTGCCAGGATCTCTGTCCTCTGGCTGTCCTGGTTTCTTCTGGGACGGTCAGCCTCCAAACAGTGCCCCGCACACCTACCACCTATCTCTGGATACTGCTGTCTGACCATGTGGCAGGCCTGGTAAAGGAGGCTTCGTCCCTCGCCTTGAGTGTCTGATCTACAGGACCCAGAACAGTAAATGACACATTGTAGGTAGTCAACCAATATTTTTGAGTGAATGAAGGAATGTCACCCTGACTGACTTGTTTTTACTGTCTTTTCGAGAACCTTGGAGTGACACTTAACTACCAAATCAGAGCAACAGCATTCTTAATCATGATGACAAAAATGAGCCACGGTGACAGTGTCGTTATATTGATACAGTCACTTCCTGCAAGTTCCTCGGACCCTGACAGCAACTCCTTCGGTCAGAACATGAGTCTCATGTCCATCTTCCAAGTGAGGACCCGCAGCTCTGAGAGTCAGCCTCAGCCCAGGCTGGGACGAAGGCCCAGCTTCTGGGTGCCCCGAGGGACCTCTGAACCAGGGTGTGGCAGTGGCGAGGACTGGGGAGATGTGATCTCACCTGAGGGTGGGGTGGTAGAAGCCTGCTCAGCGGGGACATGAAAGCCAGGCATGAAAGCCAAACGCTCCCGGGCACCCAGTGCGGTGTGAGCACTCACAAAGGCATCCCATTGTTTGCTTTCTACAAACACCAGGACAAACAGCACCTCCCAGGGCTTCATTCCTGCGCCTGTTGACCCACAGCAGCGGACAGCACACACTCCATGCTGGGTGGCTCCACTGCCCCCACAGTGGGGCCCATGAGGATGGACAGCTGGTGGATGACCCTGCCAGGGCCCTGAATGTCCTGGCCTCCCAGGTCACAGAGGGTCCAGCCCTGCCCAGACCACCTGGCTTCTTAGCATCCAGCTTATCATCATCCGGGGGCCCCCAAGCTTCCTAAGGCCGGGCAGGGTCCTGTCAAGGGGCTCATGTCTCTGAGTGCCCCAGCGTTGCACCCTTGCTGATGGGGAGGGGGATTTCAAGTTCCCGGGGGGAGGCTTGGATGGTGTTGCACCCAGATGAGCAGGCATCCTCCTGGGCTTGCCTCGGGGCCACCTGCCAGCTAGGCTGTGAGTGGGGTGAGGGTAGGTGGTGCTCAGTTGGAGATAACCCTGACACGGCCAAGAGGGGAAGGCAGTGTCCAGAGGGCCCCAGGAAGAAAAGGGCTGGACCAGTCTGATCTGAGGGCTGGGATGGCTGGCTATGGGGCTGAAGGTCAAGAAGGCCACAGACGTGCCATCAAGGAGCCCCTGAATGCTGCAGGAGGAGACGGAAGCCGTGCAGGGAAAGGGAAACAGGGATACCACCCGACCCAGGGCAGCCTGGCCCTTGACGGGGCGTGCAGGGGAGCAGAGGTTGGGTAGGCATGACTGCTGCAGCCCCAGTCCGGTCTGCACAGTTACTCCGGGCAAATGGCTGAGTCTCTGTGCTCACAACAAAAACAGCCCTGCCAGCGAGCACCCGCCCCATTCCTGACCATAGTAACTCACTCTGCGTTCAGGGGACCCATGGCCCCAACACTTGGGCTCCTGCCTCCTTTCTCCCACATGGAATGTGTCTCTCAGCCAGCTGCCGGGAGGCCTTTGGGGAGAAGGATACCTGCTTCCCATCCTGGCCCCAGATTTCATATTATCATTATCACTTTGCAATTTAAAAATCAGGCTCCTGCCCTGGAACTCACGTCACCCACAGAGCAGCTGCTGCAGTAGGTATCTTGGGCTGGAACCAATAAGCTCCAAGGCACTGGGAACCTTACTTTCAGCTACATCCCCAGGGCCTAGCACATAGTTTGTGCTTGAAAAACACTTGTGGGAAGGAAAGAATGAATAAATAAATGCTAAAAATAACAAATATTTACCTACTATACACCAGGCCCTGTTCTGTCCCCTTGACCTATATCATCTCGCTTAGTCTTCACAGCAACCTGAGGGGTAGGCACTGCCCTGGTTCCCATTTTACAAATGGGAAACTGAGGCTCAGAGACATTAAATGGTTTGCCAGTTGCCAGCAGGGAACAGAGCTAGGCCTTAATCTGACATCTAGGTTCTCCAACCTTCTTCACCTGCTCTTCCTGCTGGAAAGGCTCAGGATGTGTTTTCCACGTGGCTTGAGGGCTCTGAGAATATCCCACCACCCGAGACAGCTGTGACCCCGGGACTCAAGACATCCAGCCCTCCCCCATCCCGGGCTCCTGTCGCTGAAGTCAGTTTCACCCTTGTGTGCTGCAGCCCCACTGGGATGAGGGGAGTGATACACCCCTCACACCTGAGCTCGAATTCTTTCTGAACAGCCCTCCAGCTGCGGGCAGCTTGTGGGAGGCAGGTGGGGTCCCCTCTGCGCCCCGTGCCTGCCCCCATGTCTGCTGTCCGTTTCCCTGCTCTTCACCAAGGGCTGGCCTAGGTCAGGCACGGAGCTGGGCGCTGGGCTGTGTGGAGGACGGGGCGTGCCCTGCCCACAAGAACACCCGAGAGCATCTGCTGCAGAGATCCTGGTGCATGTGAGAGACAAGATGCCTGGAGCTGCAGAGAGTGCCGGCCACTTGCCGCGGGTGTGATCAGAGCCGCCTTTATGGGATAAATGAACGAGTGGATAATGACTCAGCCGCCAGTGAGTTAGTAAATATTGTGTGTCCCTCACAGGCTGGGAGCCATGGAGAGAACCCTCAGCGAGGCCATACTGAATTGCGTGGCATCTGGTGAGACTAGGCTCAGATAACCTTCCTCAGATTCTTCCAGGCAAGTAGAAAGATTACGTTAGTGAAAACGCTGTCCAGCTCTGGGCCTGTGAGTGACACCCCCAAGGCAGGGCAGGGTTTATGGCATCCTCCTCCCCCACGCCTCCACTCTCCACCCTAGCCCTACATTCCCGGCCAGAAACCACCACACTTCTCCAGCACTCAGATGCTCCCTGTGGACAAGGGGGCTACAGATGCCGTCCTTGCCCCAGCCGGATCACCTTGGTCCTCCCCTGAGGTCGCCTGTACTTCAGTGGACTGTTCCCATGTGTGTGGCCAGCTTCCAACCTGGGGCCTGCATGGGTGGGGGTCAGCCCCAATTTTCTGCATGGCCAAGAACTTCATCTGCAGCTGTGGGTCCAACCATCCTCAGGACCAGGAGAGGAAGGTCCTTCCTCGGGATCAGTCCCTCCTCAGGCTCAGCTCTCCCCTGGCCCTGCCAGGACAGGGGTGGGAGGACAGAAACTTCTTCCATCTTCATATCCCAAAGGGCAGCCTTTGCCGGGTAATTTCTTGTGCAGGACCCATGGGGTCCTCACAACAGCTTTGGATTGTCATCCCCACTTGACAGTTGGGGAATCTGAGGCTGAAGTCATCACAAGGCCAGTGTCAAAGCTGAGAGCAGCGCTAAGAACTCCTGCCCGCCACCCCGAGCCCCCAACATCATCCCCCAACCCACCACTGTCCTCAGGAAAGAGGCAGAAGTAGATGATACTAGGATGGTTCATAGCCTGGCTATGGCGAGCCCCTGTGTCCCCAGTGTACCAGTGGCGGGCAGAGCTCCCCAGGGAATGCTACAGTGGAACCCAGGAAAGGATGGGGCTGCCCTTCTTCCAATGAGAGTCCTGGAGTCGGGTTGGAGGGTAGCATGGAGGCCCACCTGCAGGATGAGCTTGTACAAGTCACTTAGCGTTTCCGCGCACACTCTTGGGCACACACGCACACGCACATGCACACTCAGCCCGCCCTCCGCCAGCGCTCCTGAGGGCCGTGTGCGTGTGGGTGGGTGCCTGGGGAGCAGCTTCCCGGCGAGAGGCTCTGGAGCCCACAGAGCCCTCCACTCTTGGCGAGGCGTCAGCCCCAGCCTTCTGCACAGGCAGCTGCCTCTGGGAATGATTTGAAGGGCTCCCAGGAGCTGCTTACCCCTCAGGAACCTCCCCCACCCCTGCCTGTCTGCCTGCCCAGCCTTCCCAAGACCTGGCTGAGATCCAAGAGGGGAGGGAACCCCAGCAGGAGCCCCACGGTGTGTGGGGGGGTGGGGATCGGTGGCTGTGCTGAGTGACCTGTACACCCTCTCATTGCCTCCCTCCAACAACCTCACAAGGTAGGGATTAACGCAGAGGTCACCATCCTCTTGGGTAGAGATGAGGAAGGCGGAGGGAGCCGCTCAAATAGGAAGTGGCAGAGCTAGCAACGAAAGCCTAGGGTCCTGGGTCTTTTTCACTTCTTACCCCTTCAGGCTAAGAGGAGAATCCAGCGAGCAGGCCCTTCGGGACTTGGAGCCTGGGTCAAAACAAGGAACCCTATGAGGCCAGGGTGGAATCCCAGGAAGCAAAAGGGAGAGGAGCTTCAAAGTGCAACGGAGGGTGTGGGGGAGGCCTGAGGAAGCCTCTAGACTCTGCAGTTCAGCTGGAGCATCCTGCAGCTGTTTGAAGCAGTAAAACCTAGAGGTGGCCAGAGACGTGCTGTCACCAGAGGTGTGTGTGCAGACACACAGGCACACGTATGGGTGTGGTCACACATATGCACATGTGCGTGTGTCAAGGTTAACTCCATGAAGAAGGAAAGGTCTGCAGCTGAGGGATCCGGTAGGTGGAGGCGGGGGAGCACTCCGGGGCAGGACTGTGGGACAGGCCTGTAGACAGAGCTCGATGCTGGACTCGTGCCCCACACCCTACTCCCTGACCTCCCTACACAGCTTCCACCGCCTCAGCACACTCTCCAGGGTCCCCACCTCAAGCCAGGCCGGTGCCAGGCACATTGCCTACATCAGCTCATCACCCTGAAAGCATTTCATCCCATTCCTTTCGGAGACAGTCAGGCAACATCTCCAAGTCGACACAGAGCTGGAACTTGAGCTTGGGTCTATCTGACTCCACAACATTCGTTGCTCAAGGTTGAAATTGAGGGGTTGTGTATGGGCGCTCGCTGGATACCAGGTACACCCCAAGAAGGAAGCAGTAAGAGGGCACGGAGGCACAGACTGCCAGGGGCACCTCTTCAGAAAGTATTTTCTCACCAAAGCAGGTCCCGGAGAAATGCTCATGGGTGGACCCCTAGAGGGACTGCTGTCCTTTCAGCTGAGGTCCTGTTCTCTGGGGAGGGCTGATGCTAGCAGCCAGAGCCATCGAGAAGCTGAGGCTGAGAGGCTTGAATTGGAGAGAGGTTTACACTAGATTAGAGGTCACACACTGAGGGCCTGAAGGCTGAATTTGACCCTCAGGTGTGTTTTGGGAGATTTTCTTGGCCAATACAGCTCTGTCTCACTAATGATATTTTAAAAATCAAATGAGTTGCCTACATTTAAAAACCAGGAGATTGTTGAAAATCCAACAATCCTACAAGACATTAATTCGGTCTGGAAAGGCCTGTATTGCTCACCACAGTCCCCACCCCTCCCTTTCACCCACCCTTGGCTTCCACACTTTTTTTTTTTTTTTGAGTTGGACTCTTGCTCTCTCGCCCAGGCTGGAGTGCAGTGGCACCGTCTTGGCTCACTGCAACCTCCGCTTCCCAGGTTCAAGCAATTCTTCTGCCTCAGCCTCCCAAGTAGCTGGGATTACAGGCGCTCGCCACCACGCCTGGCTAATTTTTGTATTTTTAGTAGAGACAGGGTTTCACCATATTGGCCAGGCTGGTCTTTAACTCCTGACCTCAAGTGGTCCGCCCATCTCGGCCTCCCAAAGTGCTGGGATTACAGGCATGAGCCACCACACCCGGCCCACTCATTACTTTCACTGTCAATTCTCGTGGGTCTTTGATTTTGTTTGCCTGGATGACGTCCCTTCCAGCTTTCAGATGCCAGGTTCTTGGGCAAGAAGACCTGTTTCCAACAGTTACCCAACGTGTCTGGCCCTGCAGTAGGGTCCTAGGTGTAGAAGACACACGAAGGGGTGTGATCATTTGCGCAAGTGACTTTCCTGCTCACGGGTAAACTGAGAAAACCAAACTAAGTGAGAAGGCCCATCCCAGCACTAAGATTCTGGGCTCCTATGAACAAAAAATGGAAAAGAAGGAAGGAGAAAGTAGGGAAAGAAGGAAAGAAGTCGAGCTGAAGGGAAGATGTATCCTGGAGACCTTGTGGCGAGAGTAAGGGGTCAAATGTGGCTGCCTTTTGAATATCTCACCGTATCTGTGATCGCAAAGTGTGGCAGATATAAAAGTACATCACTTAGTTAATGATGCATAACAACCCAGCCCAAAACTTAGAGGATTAAAACAACCACATTTCTAGCTCAAGATTATGCAGGTCAGTCATTAAGTTTAGGCTCAATGGGAGGTTCTACTGGTCTTGGCAGGCTGGGGGCTCATCTTGGCCGGGCTAGCTCCTGCATCTGTATCAGTGAAGGATCAGCTGGGGGCTGGGGACTGGCTGGTCTGAGATGGCATCTCTCACATGTCTGGGGGTTGGCTGGTGGGCTGCTAGGGCAGTGATGGGGGCTGAGCCATGTATCTCTGATCCTCCAGCAGGCCTGCTGTGCAGGGTTCCAAGAAATCGAGCAGAAGAGTGCAAGACTTCTGGAGACCTAGGCTCAGAACTGCTCCAGTCACCTCTGCAAAACAGATAAGAACGGTGAGGAAATCATCCCCACCTCTGATAGGGAAGCTGCAAAGTCACATTACGAAGGATGTGGGTATAGGAAGGAGGAGGTGATTACAACAATTTTTAATCACTCTACCACAAATAGTAAACACACGTAAGTGAGTTAAACAAGCTAGGGGTTTATCTATCCCTCAACAGTCTGAAGTGGCTGTCCAGAATACCATGGCAGCTCTTCAAAGTGTTCAGAGATTCTGACTTTTCCTGTCTTTCTGTTCTGCCACACCAATGCTGCTTCTACCCCTTAAGGTTGCCTTGTGTTGCAAAACTGCTGTTGAGGCTCCAGCCATCAAATCCTCATTCCAGGCAGAAAGCAGAAAGAGTTGGGGTGGGGAGGAGAGGCACTGGCCACTAATGGGCATACCTTCCAGCTGAATCAGCTTCACCCAAAAACTTCTGTCTCCTTGGTTGACACTAGCTATCAAGGGAGTCCTCAACTTGGGAACTTTTCCATATGGAATAAAATCAGTTTTCTTAGAAATGAAGATGTGGAGAATGACTATTGGGTATGAAAACAGCAGAGTCTGCCACAGGGAAGAGAGGCAGAGACAAAAGAGGGGGAGATGTCCCAAAAGGAGTTGAAGGTGACTCACTCCCCCTTCTTGGCATTTTAGCTAAAGGACCGAATAACATCTATCTAGAAAGCAGGGAAGCACCCTTTTTCAATCGTTTCACTTGTGAAATTATGTTAAATATATAGAAGTGTGTGCAAATGTGTACGAAATCTATCTGTACATTCATTAACTAAAATAAACATCCATGTACCCTAAGGGCAAGAGAGAATTATCAGTCACTGTCCCATCAATAGAGCCTGCAAATCCAGGACCTGTCCTCCTATCACCCCTCCTGCAGGAGGGCACCCCTACATAGTGCATCTCCCCACCACATCCTCCCCTTCCACCAGCGGAGAACCCTGGGTGGGAGCCCCAGTCCCAAGCACAGCCCACCTCTCCTATCTGGACAGCGCCTGCGGCCACCCCCCGGTGCTGCTGCCGCACCTCAGGGCAGCTCCTCTTCACCGCTTGCACCCTAGAACTGGGCCAGGCTTAGCGGCACCGCCCCCATCCCTCTCACAAGCCTCACTGACTCCAGATGGGCTCTCTGAGCCCCCAAAGAGAACAATAAATGTCAGGAAAGGCTGATGTCAGAAGGAGGCGATAAAACATAAAATGCAGACAAGGCCGCTCTGGTCTGGCCCAGACATACAGGCCCCACTACAGCTTCCCACCCAAGAGCAATTTCCCCTGGCCTCCACTGAGCCGTGACACCTCAGACAAGGGGCTGGGCCTGGGGAGAGGGGACAGAGTGGGCTGGGCACTCAGCCTCAGGGCAAGCATCGGGCATCAGAGCCCTGGGCAAGCAGGTGACCGCTCTGTGGGGGGCGTTCTTCCCCCAGCCCAGGGAAAAGTGAAGTTTGCACCATTGCTCATGCAATGGGTATGGACCAGGCACCCATCAGAGCCCCCTTCCCTGGCCAGCCTCATGAGGCCCCTGAGGCCAGGCTCTTAGCTGATGTCAGGCAGAAGAGCTCTGAGCCAGCAAAGGCCAAGAATTCTAGGGCACGAGCCCTGCCCATGTGGAATGAATACTCTGTATCAGAGTCCCAGGGATGCCCAGAGATGGAAGGGCCTGCCAAGCTGGGGTTTCAGAACCTCCACCCCTCCTTGAGTCGAGCTTCTCCTCTCCAGCATGTTCCTCATGCTTGCTTCATTATTTCAGATTATTTCATCTGAAGAACAGGTTCCCAACTAAAAATGAATGCAGGAATAAATGAGTGAATGAATGCACGAATGAGTAAACCAGTGAATGAATGAATGGCTGACAGCCATGTGCTGGGAAAGCATTGTGATCTATTGCACAAGCACTTATTAAATGGATACCCAGTGTGTAAGTGGTGCCTATAACATGAACAGCACCTGTGCAGATGGCAGGGGGTACCGAAAGGAAAAGACCCCGCCTTGCCCACCATCCCAGGGGGGGACTTGTGTTCTAAGAGGCAGTCTATCAGGGGAGGAAGACAAGCCTATGAAAAAGTAGAAAGTACTGTAATAACAGACCCTGCAGCCATGCCTCGCTTGTCTCCAGGCGTAACTGTCTCATCCTCCCCTCCAACCAGGGCCCTGATGTTGTGCCCACATTCCACCACCCCACAAGCTACTCCTGTGTTCCTTCCCCTTGCAAGCTGGCCCCACCTCAGCTCCAAGGGGGGCCTGGCTGATGCCCCATTAATGGCCCCACCCCACTCCTTGCTGGCGATCAATGGGGCCAACAACACTGGACCAGAGGTTCCGGGGGGCCTCTGCCGCGTTGTCCCTCTCTCTTCCAGAATCAGAAGCGACTTGCTCCCTCCTCTCCTGGCTGCTGTCCTGCAGAGACATGAACCTAGAGCTGCTGCGGGATCTCACTCTACCCAGAGGGGCTGCAGCCCACAGGCAGAGTGGAGGACCGTAGGCAACATGCACCAAGTCACCCCCAGACCCCTCTCTGCTCCTGACCTGCAGTTCTGTGGAACCCAGAGCACCAGGGCATAAGCCCGCAGAGTGGAGTTCTTGTGTCTCACACAGAAGTCACTCCCTCAAAGTGGCCACATAGAGGCTACAACAGAAGGAGAGATTCTCTGCCTGGAGAAAGAGATGTTTAGGCAGAGTTTTACGAGATGGGCATGAATTTGCCAGAAGGATAAGCAAGGAAGACCATTCCAGGTAAAGGGAGTGGCATGAGGAGGATCATGAAACTGTAACAAACCTAAGTCCTTCAGGGTGAAGGGAGGAGTGGAATCCCAGCATGGATGCTGATCCCACAGTGATCTATGAGGACATACAGACATGATCTCTATTTGAGGTTAATAATTAGCTTTATACCCGTGAAGAAATTGAGGCACAGAGAGGGTAAATAACTTGCCTGAGGCTGCACAGCCGGTAAGTGGCAGAACTCAGATTCCCAGTCAAGCCCCTGGGAAGAGTCCAGACTCTTTCCACTCTGAATCCCATCATGTCACCTTGGGCAAGTCATTTGACAGGCTGAGCCTCTGTCTTTTCCACTGTGAATGGAGATATAAAATCCTAATGATAGACCGGAGATCTGAAAAACAGAGCTTTACATCTTTTTTTTGGTCTGTAAATGGGGGTACCCTGCCCTTTCTCCCTGAGGGAGGCAGTCTTGGGAAATGGACGAGCGTGCAGGCTGAGAAGTCCCCAGGCCTGAGCATGTCCGCTTGACCATTCTCTTTCCCAGTGGCTTTGGGCATGTATTTTAATTGAGGAACCTCAGGTTCTCATATGTAAAATGGAACTAGTGAGACCCATCTCATGGGGTGGGCGGGCCAAGGGTCTGATTCATAGGAAGTTTAGCATGCTGGCCAGCTGCAGTATGTCGGGAGAGGGGGCCAGGGGCCAGGGAGGGGTGAGGGGCTAAGGAGCACAGACTCTGTCCTAGCACTTTCAGAGGAGGAGATGAGCTTGGGAACAGTGCAGCCCCAGGAGAGCAGCCAGTAGAGGCGAGCCCTAGCCCTGAGAACCCCACAGGGGTAGAGGAGGAGGCCTGCAGAGGCCAAGGGCTCTGGAGCACAGCACGTCAGGAAGCAGCAGATGCCAGGAGCCAGGCCAGCCGAGGAGCCAGGCCAGCCGAGGAGCCGGGCAGGCAGGTCAGCCTGTCAAATGCCACAGAGAGGGCAGCCGCGATAAGAGCCCCCAATTGCCTGTCAGATCTGGCAATTAGGAGGTCATCAGCGACCTTGGCAGTGGCTGTCAGGCAGTGGGAGGGCAGGAGGCAGCTGTGGGGGGCCAGGCAGAGGGAGTAGAAGCTGGCAAAGTGGGAGAGGCGCTCCCACGAGAAGAGATAACTAGGAACATCAAACAGTGAGATATGGTGGACAGGCAGCGAGGCCTGGGAGTTCTCAAGCACGGAGGGCCCAGTGTGGGTGGCTGAGCCCTGCACCCAGCCCATCCCCACCCCACCTCAATTACCCAGGGCAAGGCAGGGCAGCCACTTCCAAGGACACAAAGGTTCTGCCTTTCAAGTGCACCACGTCTGAAGTCCAGCCCTGCTGGGCACCCAGGTCAGGACCTGAGGCACTGTCTGGTTGTAACTCCAGTGTGCCTCGATGTCCTAAGTTACTACAGACACTTGAGAAGTTGGATTGGGCGTGCATCACAGATGGATGGATGGACAGATGGACAGATGGATGGATGAATAGATGAATGGATGGATGGATGGTCAGTTGGATGAATGGACAGATGAATAAAATGCTAATGATAAATGAACTTAGAAAAATTGAACTTTTAGAAATCCAAAACCAGCTAGAAGCAATTGAGTGAAAAGTGACAAGAAGATCCCCCTGCATTGTCCTGGAGGTGAGCCTGTGTGTGCCATAGAGGGCTAGCAGCTGGCTCTCCAGCCCCATCCCTGCCTCCTAGCCAAAGGGTGCTCTGGGAATTTGCCCAGCGCTCTCTGCCCAGGCTGGTCCTGCTCCAGAAACACCCTTCTCTGCCTTCTCCATCTGCCTCCTTCCTCCTCATTATCCTTCAAGGTGTGTTCAGATGCCCCTCTTCTAGGAAGCTGTCCCTGACTTTCGCCTTCTGGTCCTTCCTGTCCCCAGCTGGTTTGGGGAGGGAGCCATCTTGCTACTACATGCATCTCTTTTCAGAGTCTCCATGGCCTACGGTAGTGCCAGAAGAGTAGAAGATGCTTAGTAGACTATTAAACTAATTTGTGAAAGGAAGGACAAAGGGAAGGAAGAAGAAAAGAGTAAAAACCTCTATTAACCAGAATGCCTGTCTCCCATCGGGGGATAAATGCTAAAGTGCTCTGCTCCTGGACCTCTTCCTGCTCCTTCCTAGACCTCGTAGCCTGGGGCCTGCTTTAACCAGTAGCTGTGTGCTTGATTACTAGCAACACCCCTGCACTCCACCCTCCCCTACCTTCCACCAACCACATGCCCAGGGTCAGATGTGTTCTTGCAGCACACAGGCTAGAGATGGAGTGGGGTAGACAAAGCCCAATCCACCGACAGTCTTGCCGAGACCAGATGACTCCAGGATCTGAGGCCAAGATCAGAGAGGTATGGAAAGCAGGCTGGCCTGGGCAGGTGAGGAGGATCAGGCAGGTCTTCGGAGCACAAGAAAGGCAGATTCTAGAAGGGAGGGATGTAGTGTTTTCAGAAGATTCATGGGAGAGACAGAAGCACCACAAACATGGCACACTTGTTTCACTACTAGATTAATAATGTGTCCATCGTTCATTCAACACATCTTTACTGAGCAGCTGCTTGGGCCAGGCACTGTGCTCGGGACCAGGAATCCAGGCATGAGCAAAGCAAGGCCCCATCATGCCTCTGTGGAGAATTCACAGTCATAAACTCCACCCACAACAAACTGGTCCAATTTAAAAGATTTCTTAGAATGAGGGCATTTTAATGTCCAATGAGGAAATCGAATTAATTTACAAGGAATATTGCAGCCCCACCCCCGCCACTCCTGATCCCCTTTCCCCGCCTTATCTTTCTCCATAGCACTTACCACCATATGATATGCCATTTACTTATTTTATTTTTATTATGGTTTGTCTACCCCACTAGAGTGCAAACTGGAGAAATGAAAGAATTTTTGTCTGTTTTGTTTGCCTAGAGCTGTGCCTGGCAGAGAGTAGGCACTCAATTATTGAAAAGGATGGATGGATGGATGGATGGATGGATGGATGGATGGATGGATGGAAAAATGGATAGGTGGATGGATAGATGGATGGATGGATGAATAGGTAGATGGATGGATAAGTAGATGGATGAATAGGTGGATGGATGGATGGATGGATGGATGGATGGATGGATGGATAGTTAGACATGAATAAATGAATTGGGGTATGGATGAGTGGTGTTTGTATGGGTGAGTGGGAAGATGGGTAGACAAATAAAGGAACGAATGAATGGATAGATGGGTGGAGATGGATGAATGAATTGGTAAGTATGTAAGTGAGTGGATGGGTGGGTAGATGAATGGGTGGATTGGTGTACAGATGGATGGGTGGATAGATGGGTAGATTGGTGGATGGGTGGTTGCATAGATGAAACACTTTGGGGATATATGGTTTGGGGGCAGTGGATAAGTGACCACTCAGATCACAGGAATATTTTGAAAAAAACCAGAAACACTTAAACATGATATGTTTTCCTATAAATACAGAAAATCACTAAAAATCCTCCAGCATTTTTCTCTGAGTTGATCATCACTATTTTGATTACAGAATCCAAATGTTTCTCCCAGTTGCAATCTGAGAACCCTCACCATTTTAATTTATTACTCCCAGGTCCTTGACTTGAAGTAACAGAGTAGTTAGGGTTGTTCCTCACACAAGTGTGTCTACACAACGTTAGTCTAATGCAATGAGTAAAGTATAAATAAATGATTTTTGCACTTGTAAGATGGGTGTGACAATAACTACCCTCCATGGTGTGTTGGTCTATTCGTCCACACGGAGTACCTGGGACAGGCCCAGAACACGGTAGTTGCTCCATAAATGCTGGCTCTTGTTTTACTTTTCAGGTGAAATCATCACACATTTCATGAGTCCTAACTGAGTGGTTTTTCTAGAGCTAGCATCTTGTCAGTCATTCTGGGGACCAACCCAGAACAACCACAACCACATTAGCCTTACCACGTTCCCCACCAAGCCCCCAGATTCTCAAGATTCAGGAAAAGAGAAATTACTTCTCTGAAGCCAGACTAACTGTCTGCAGGGTGGGAGAGCTGCCTCTCTCATGGCCCACAGCACAACCACCCTGCAGCCAAAAGGTCTGCATCCAATGCTGGCTCTGCTCCTTACCCAGCTGTGTGACCTTAGGCCAGTGACTTAACCTCTCTGAGCACCACTCTTCTCATCTGTAAAACGGGAGCAACAATAGCATGTGAGTACAAGGATGGTTGTGAGGATCTCATGAAAAATAACTGTAAAACATTTAGCTCCACACGCAGAGAGCATGCATTCAGTAAATAGTAAGTGTAGTAATAATTATTATTAGTTTCCTAAAATAACAATTCTCCTCAGGTAGATCATTCTCAATTGCAAAATTAATTAGGCCCTCACAATCACAGTGAGACAGAGCAGAGGCTCTCATTCAAATTATGTCCATAAGGAAACAGGCTGATCAGAAAGGGTAAGAGGCTGGCCTGAGGTCACACAGCAAAAAAGGTGGTATCAGAAAGATGCCACCACCTCCTGCCCAGGCACCTTCCTAAGGCCCCTCCTGAAACCTAGCAAGACATCCTCTCCCACTTCCCAGGACTAGGCCCTGCTCATCTTTGTCCTGTCTTCCCCTCCCCCTTTCCCAGGCAAACATGATTTCATTCAGCCCCAAACGTGTGAGAAGCTTGGGCTGATGCATAATTCATGACGCCAATTTGCATTCCCTGTGCCAGGCCTCCAGCCTCCTCCCCCACCGCCCCCAGCCCAGCCCAGCCGATCCTCCCAGATCGAGCATCTGCGTTCCCAGTGACATTTTTCTAGCAGCAGTGGTTCTGGAAGCCCATCCGAGGGATAGGATCTCACAGAGCTGGAAATACTCTGTGAATTGTAAGCACTTCCTTGCCCCGAGGGCCTTGTCAGAGCGATCCTGTGGCGTGTCCTCAGGGACCTCTGGGTCAAGTCCCGGTCAGAATGGCGGTGGGGGCAGGAGGAAAATGTGCGCATGGCATTTAAAGCAAGCCCACGTGCAAGGATTCTTGTCATTGTCCCTCTGTGGAAGGTGTATCTCACGCTCCATTTTGGCCCAAACCACAGGGTGCCCAAGGTCAGGTTTGCTGACCCCCAGCTGACCTATAAGAGCTTGTCCTCAGATGAGAATATGGGTCTGGTTGAGTCCAAAGTCCACACTGCCTCTGTGCACAGGCCTTAGGGGAGGTCCCTAACTCCTGTAGACGATTTGGCTGAGGCCTGGGGAGGGTGTGGCCTTGACTCTGTGTCCTCACCTGCTAGCCTGAGCCCTCATGACCCAGCCTTCCCCCTGGGAGGAGATGCAAGGGGGAGATGACACCACCAAGGACTGCCCCAGTGGGAGACCCCAGACTGGTCCCGTGCAGGGAGCTTTCAGGCCAGACTCCCCCATCCAGGAGGCCTGGCAAGCCCCAGGAACCAGGCACAGGCCCATCCCCTAAATGGGGCTCAGAATGGACAGGCATCAGGACATGGAAACTTCCTGTGGGACATTAAGGAGGCTCATAGGGACATACATGGGCTTGGCCACCCAGAACAAGTGCCCTGGTGTGGCTGATCATGGGGACAGCCAGACTGCCCAATGTGGAGAAGGGGGTCTCTGAGGGCGAGGCTCTTGTCAGCCCAACCTCTCCATCCTCATCATGACACACACTAGGTTCTCAGTCTTCAAAATTACCACCATGCACTACGTGTCTGCTGCATGCCAGGTATCCTTCAGGGCAGCAGGCCTCAAGGTCCAGCCCCATTTTGCACATGAAAAAGACCAGTTCTGAGAGGTGACATCAAAGCCAGTTAGTTCTAAGTGACACAGCTGGGAGATGACAGAGCCTGGGCTCAAGTCCGGTTCAGTGGAAAATCCTCACTCCTCCTGTCCCTCTTCAGGCCTCAAGAAAGGGGAGAAGGGACAGATTCACATTCCTAGTGGAGGAGAATCCCTTCCTACCAGTCCCATCCCAAGGCCAAGCTCCCGGCCAGACACAGCTGCTTGGAGGGAAGCGGGCAGAGGGAAGAGCAGTTTACGCTAGAGCTTAGCTGGGCCTTATCAGGCAGTAGACACGGTGAGGTCAGCAGGGGCTCCTCGCCCCTCACCCCAGCTCTGCCCTCCTGGGCCCCTCTGTTGTGTCTGCCACAGGCGAATAGACTCAACTCAGTATCTCGCCATCTGAAGGCCAGAGGTGCCTGGGCTGGGGAGGAATGGGCCCGAGCTCCCTCGCAGTCAGCTACAGCCCCAGGACACCTTCACCTTAGCCTCTTGTCCCCGCAGACCGGCTACAACCTTCTGGCCATGCAGCCACCCCCCCCAGGGCCACAGGAGATGAATGGGAGCCCTGAGGCCCACCCAAGAGACCCTAAGAACCCAGGGCCCTTTTTAGAGACAGCCCTGAGAGCCAAGTGAATGTTCTGGCCACAGGCAGCCCACCGGCCGAGTGCGTGATGCAGGCTGGCGCTGCGCTAGGCAGGTCTGCATTCACGATCTGATTCTCACGCCCGTCCTTCAGATGGACACTGAGGTACAAAGAGATGAAGCTTCACGCCTGGGAGTTTTGCAAACTCCTGGTGATTGAAGGGAGGAGTGTTTGATGGTGTGGGTGGGGGGCGGGGGGCACAGGGAGGACGCGCTACACAGTGGGCCTAAATACCACATCCAGCATGCTCAGCAGCAGCTCGACCCCGGCCACATCACCATAGCCCACTAAGCCTTGCCGGGAGGCTCAGGTTCAGCCCTTTCATGCAGATGAGGACCATGAGCCCAGCAGGTGTAGTAACCTGCCCAGTGCTGCACAGCAGGCCCAGGAGAGTGAGGCTTAAACCCAGCCTCTAGGGTTTAGGGCCTGCACACTCCACCATACCCCACTGCCTCTCCAGGTCAGCAATGCTCGCTTCACCCACCTTGTGAAAAGGACTTCCTTCCCTTGCTAATGGGTAAACTGAGGCACAGGCCAATTACCTCTCTTTGCAAGCTCTAAGAAAAAGGGGAGCTGCCAGCACACACTGCGTATTTCTTATATGCCTCCTGCCTCCCAAGCGTTCCCTTCATTATTTCATGGAATCCTCACAACGATCTCATGTGGTGGGTGCTATTGTTCCTTTCTACAGATGGGAAAACTGAGGCCAGTGAAGTGATCTGTCCTCAGCTGCAGTGCCAGGTGAATGGCAGAGCTGGCCATCCAAGGTCCCAGCTGGCTCGTGGGCCATGGCTTTGGCCGTGTCGCCGCAGCCAGCTGAACCTCAGGGTGGCCTGGATGCTCATGCTGTGAGTTGTGAGCCCAGTGCCTGGGTGTGAGCCCTGGCTCTGCGACCGTCTGCTGTGTGACCTGGGCAAGTTTCAGTTTGCCCATCTGTGACATGGAGTAATGCCCATGACTGCCTCACAGGTTGTTATGAGGCCCAAATGACACAATGCGGGTCAAATGCTGGGGACAAGGCAAGGCACAGAAAATGACCAGCACACATCCAGTGCTGGTATTGCCATGACAGTCACATGGTGATCAAACAGCTTGAGTGGGGCTTTGAAAGTCTGACACCTTGTAGCCCAGGGGTTCTCCAACTTCAGCGTGCATCAGCTTACCTGGGGGCTGGCCTCATCCCCCATCTCCAACTCCTGGGTCTGGGGTGGGACCCAGGGATTTGCATTTCTAAAAATTCCCGGGTGATACTGAGGCTGCTGGTCTGGGGTCCACACTTGGAGGACCACAGCATAGAACTTGCAGGATGTTTAATGTTCATGAAGAACCTCATGGGCAGGAGTGAAAATCTGGCTGCTGGGCTCAGGGGAGATAGCTCTGGGTAGATCCCTGCAGGCCCCGAAGCAGAAGGGCAGAGTCAAGCCCACAGTTGTCCTTTGATTGGTGAGCCAGCCTCATGCTTCCACTTACCTCAGTTGTCCCCCGTCCCCAGTTGTGGGCTGGAGTGAAGCCAAGTGCCTCTTCTGAACTGGAGGTTGCCCTTGAGCCCAGAACTTTGGGTTGGGGGTCCTGGCCAGGCCTCTTTCATCCCTCCTTCCAGGACACAGCCAGGCACACAGGCAGCAGATCAAAGGGATCTCCTCCTCTAATAAAGTGCCTAGCTCTGCCAGCTGTCTCTCCCGTTCCCACTGAAGCCTCCCATCAGCTGGGGAAAGTAGATGTATACCATCCCCACGGTGCAGAGGAAACACCGGAGGCTCTGACAGGCCAAGAAACTTGCCCAAGGCCACACAGCCAAAAAAGGGATCAGCCTAGTCAGAATCCCCAGAGAGCTCCCTCAGCTGCTCCCTGGTCACCCTTGGGGTCCCATTCAAGTGCACTCCTCAAGGTCCCCCAGGCCAGGGCTGAGGCCCCCGCATAAGCTCTGATCTTTTCTCCTTCGTGGTACTGACCACAGCTGCAGTTAAACCAGTCTCTGTCTGGCAGTTTGTGTATCTGTCTCTCCCACTGGCATGCCAGCTTAATGAAGGCAGGGGCTGTACTTCTTGCTTCTCACCCAGTCCCCAGAGCCTGGCACCAAGTGGCTCTCCTTAAGCATCTGTTTCCTGAAAACTGAATGAGCCCAGTGATGCCACAGCACTGCCCAGGGCAGCCAACTCAGTGACAGGCCCACGAGGAGGTGGAGACTCTGGGCACCTGCTTCCCCCGGAGCACCTTTACAGGTGGGAGCTTGGGGCCTGGGAGCTCGGGCATGTCATTCCCCAGGGACTTCCTGACCTGGCCAAGCCCAAGCCTTGGGCACATCCCCAGAGCCCACAGCCTATAGCCCACCCTGCAGGTTCTCATGCCTGGTCACTGTTTCCGCCTCAGATGAGCCCAGGAGATCTGAGCAGGCCCTACATGCTGCCTGCCCTGTCCTCTGGTGCGCACCTCCGCTTTTCAAAACACTTTGTCGTACAACAGTGAGAGCAGAATGTCTCACCATCTAAAACTGAAATTCTGCCAACTTGCTTTCCACATCTGTGAAATGGGATGACAACCCACAACTCAGTCTGCCTTGTGGGGAGCTTGAGGGCCTAGGAGATTCTGCATATGAAGTCCATGGGGTGACCAAATGTCCAGCTTTTCCCAGGACTGGGGAGTTTCCTGGGGTATGGGACTGTCAGTGCTAAAACTGGGACAGTCCCAGGCAAAAAGAGATGATTGGCATCCTGCCTGAGAGACCTTGACAAGGACGTAACATGTGTGTTTTAAATCTCTGAGCTGAGGAGGGAAGGCTAAGGGATTCACTCCTAAGGTTGCACAGCAAGTCAAGAGTGGAATCAGCCCAAGATCCGTGTCAGTCTTCCTGCCTCTCAGGGTCTGTCACCTGCCAGAGGCTCCTGACACCTGTTCCTTGTGGCTCCAGCAGCTGGGTCTGCACATGGCTGGGGAATGGGAAGCTCATGTGGCAGAGCAGCTTTGTAGTGGGAAGCTCAGCAGACAGGTGGAGCCAGGTGGGCCACCCTCTACCTGACTCACTGCCTCACCTGCCCTTCTTTTAAAGCATTTTATTGCTCCAAACACAATCAAATTCAAAACAAACATAGTTCAACCCAGCTGCCAGCCATGGGAGCGACCCATGTGCAACAGACAGAAAGCATTGCTCCCTCTGCTTGGAGGACTTAGGGGAGGAGGGACCCACATCCTGCTTAGGATCGGTGCACCCTGGGGGCCCTGCAGGATGCTGGGATGCCTGTGGATGCTGCAGGGCGTGGCTCCCCAATAGCCAAGCTGGCCAGCTCAGCCAAGTGGACAGGCCAAGGGGGACAGAAGAAGTGGCCATGAGGGCTCCAGTTTCCGCAGGCTCTAGCATTCAGCAGACCTGGGTTCAAACCCAGGCTCTGCCACTTACCAGTCAGTGTCCCTGGGCGAGTAGTTTAATCATCTTTCCTGAATTACCTTCTGTGTGCCTAGCACTGTACATGGATTATGTCACTTAATTCTCACTGCAGCCACATAAAGACGCTGCTGAAAGATGAAGTAACCAGGCTGAGGTCAGAGGGCTGCCAAGTCAGAGCTGGGATGCAGAGGACGGTGGCGGGCACACGGGGCTCCTGCAGAGCAGTACAAGCACAAGGGTTTTGCCTGTGGCACAGAGTTGGAAAATCAACACACATGAGATTCTTTCCTTCCATTTTTTGTATTTCTGAAACCCTGGTGCTGGGTCTAGAGTAAGTGCTCAGCAAAGGTTTATGAAATGTTCTCCTAGAAGTGTCCGGAGCAAACATGAACACACATGCAACAGGAATGTCTTGATGAGGGTCTGTTTCCCCTAAGCCCTGTAAGTGTCCACATGTATCCATAGTGGCTTCTAGGGAACTCTTCTGGCACAGAGTTGGACACACCACCTACTGGAGGACAGACCCACTGATGTGTGGACGGTACTGGAGATGCAGGGACACCTGCCCTAATCAGCAACTTGCTCTCCTCTGCTGACCTGCCCTGTGGTAAGAAGTGGGGAGGCCCCTACCCCTCTCAGGCCTCCCTGTTCTCTCTGCCCACTCAGGAGCCTTGTGCCCAGTCTTTGCTCTGAATTGCTGACTCTCTGCTGGGGCACACCCCACCCCCACTTTAATGCCCTCCCCAGTCTTGCTACCCACTTGCTTTTTGGATTCAGCATTGTCCAGGTTAGGCAAGGTAGCCACCAGCCTCTTTACAAACTAGCCCCTATGTGGAATTCAACAAATCTCTCATCTTCCTAGAGCAGAGACCAACCTGGGGCAGGCTTGGTAGGGCCTGAGCTTGGTGGGGCCCTGTTGGGGGCTGCCTGAAGCACACACTCGCTGGGACCCCTTGAAGTGGCCCTGTCTGCCTGCAGCCTGCCACAGGACCCACAGCCACATTGCTGGGCCCAGGGTGTGTGCGGCCTCAGCTCTGGAGTCACCAGCCAGGCTGAGAAATAGGAGGATCAGCAGAGGTGTAGCCCCCTCAGCCTTGTTCTCTGCCCCCAGGGCTCTAAGTTCAGAGAACAAGCCCGCCTAGGTGGAGAGGATGGGAGTGGGGGCACAGTGGGGAGAAGGAAGGAGAACATCAGAGCCCCAGGCCACAGAGTTGGAACTGGGGGTGCCAGAAATCAATAAGTCTGGGTTACCTGACCCTTTTTAAGGGTGCAGAGGTCAGTCCTCTCCCAGATTTTCATCCCTCCCTCCGCCCCTCCGCTCTAGCCTGCACAGGTGTCCTGAGACCCCTGCCTAGTGCACCCCACCTACCCCTCTCCTCTGCCCCATCCTCTAGATGTGCTTATCCATGCTCTACCTCAGCCTGAACACCTGCCCACAGTGGTCCTAGCCTTCCAATTAAACCTGGAGTCCACAATTTAGGGCAGTTGTGTGTCCTTGGGCAAGTCACTTAACCTCTCTGAGCCATAGTTTCCTCAAATGTAAGTGGTGGTAAAGATCTCTCCTACTCAGAGGAATGGTGGAGACCATGTTTATAAAGAGCACTGTCCTCTTCCACCCTTCCTTCCCTTTCCCCTTGTCAGGGCAGTAAAAGCCACCATCACCCTCGCTGGCTTCTTCCTGCCAGCCTTGCCTCCCACTTATCCCCAAGCCAGCATCCTAGCTGCTCCCCACTTCTACCCAGCCATGTTCATCCCTAGCCTTTGGCCTGTGCTGAGCCCTTCTCCTGCCCCTCCAGTTACCCAGAGCCTGCCCCCAACCCCAGTCAGAGCGCTCGCTGTCGGAAGGCAGGGATGCAATTTCCGCTTCTCCTGCAGAAGTCCTGGGCTGTATATTGGCAGGTGCATCTGCTGACCTGACATCCCAGCCCCAACCACCATCCATGTCGGGGCATCCTCTCCGACCAAGGGCCCCATCATCATGATGAAAATGATCATTAGTTTCCTGCCTTCCATGCATCAGGCATTTTACAATCCTGACTCACTGAATCCTCACAGCCCAAGTATAAGTACTTATCAACCTCATTTTACGGATGAGGAAACTAAGGCTCAGAGAGCTTGGGTAAGTGGCCAAGAGTGCCCAGACAGAAACAGTGAGTCAGATAGAAGCCAAGATCTGTCTGGCTCTGATGTTCAGCCTGTGCACCTGCAGCCATGCGGAGGCACAGGCTGAAGGGGGCAGACCCCACGCAACGCAAAGCCCTGCAGCTCTCCCTGGCGGGGGGCAGCACCCGATAACCCTTGATGCCCTGGACAGTGGGCCCCTGGGGGAGCAGAAAAATGGAGCTGCAGGCTGGCCTAAGGCTCATCAGGTCTTGGAACTCTTGCATGAGGCCTCATTTGTTCTACCTGTAAATGGAGTGAGGCTGGATCCACTAAGCCATGCAAGAGTCACAGTGAGTTGAGGCCAGAGAGGAGAGCGCAGCATGCGGCAGGTCAGCCAGCTGCAGCCGTGAGAGACTGGGAAAGGCAGAGCAGCAGAGCCGCTGAGGCAGCCCCAGATCCCAGGCAGGGAGCAAAGGGAACAATGGCAATCCAGGCAGGAGCCAAAGAAAGGAGCCAGATGCAGGAGTGTGGACTGGGGTATGGGAAGAGAAAGATCCCTGACAAATGGCTCCCGTTTTCTCAGGGGAGGGTGTAAGGAGGGCATCCCATGGGGTCAGGGGCTGCTGGGGACAGAGGGGATGCAAGGAGTAGAGAGGCGCTGGTGTGGAGCTGGCACGTGCTGGGGCAGAGGGTGTTCAAGGGCCCCTCCTCACCAGGCTCGATTCCTCTCGCCCCGACCTCAGGAGCTGCTGGAACAGGAAATGAACTTCTGGGCTCCTGCAAAGACAGCCCTCAACTCCTGGGAGTAGGGGCGGGCAGGGGTGGGGGGTGCAGAGGGCTTTGGCAGGCTGGATGCAGGACTAGCAGCCTGTGGCTGGAGAAGGGAGTGGTCTGCAGGGCGGTATTCCCACTCCCCACATTAGGTGGCCCACAGAGGGTATGGGTGGGGATGGGAGTGGCCAGACCCTCGAGCCAGGGGCAGGGGTACATGGTGCTTCCTATGGGGCCTCCCCTCTGCCTCAAACCTCCATTCAAACCAGTCATAGAGCCTGACTTTCTTGGGTCATAGCCAGGTGACACTGCGGGATTCAACCCATTGCAGAGAGAACAGAAAAAGAAAGGCGTACATGCTCACTGAGCACCTGCTACACAGCAGGTGCTATGCCAGACTCCGAAATTAGGACGCCATCAAACTTCTAAAACAGCCCTTTGAGGAACATGCTATGACCCCATTTTACAGATAGAAGAGCTGAGGCCTAGGGAGGCTGAGGGATTGGCCCCTGCTGCATCAGCATCGTAGTTCAAAGCTTGAGATCTGGGCCAGTGGACTTGTGTTTTAATCCTGGCTCTAAGCAGCTGTGGCTTGAGGCATTTTACTTAACAGCTGTGCCTCAATTTTCTTAGCTACAAAATGAAAATCCTAACAATTCCTCCTCCTTGGGTTGCTATGCGGGTCACAGAAAACCATCGCTGCAGGTGGCAGGCACACTGAGAGGGCTCGCTGAGCAGGACCGCAGTGGATGCCACAGCCAGCCCCACACCCAGAGGACGGAGCCTGAAGCTCACACCTTGTCCTTGTGCCGGGCTCAATCGCATCCACCTGTGGCACCAGTCTTTCCAAGACAGCATTTCTTTGTGTTGGTTTATTTTGAAGTCACTGAAGTGGTGGGAGGGAGAAAGGCAGGAGGGAGTGGGGCCCAGAGGAGAAGGGAGGAAGGAGGGTGGGCCTCCTAAGCAGCAGAGCAGAGGGAAGGGGAGGCCACAGCGGGTGAGAGGGGAGATTAGACACTAGAGAGGAAGGAATGCCAAGGTCACCAGGGTTAGGCTGGCTGGGGCCGCCAAGACCGCCTGAGACTTGGATCATGACCATGCTTTCTGGGATAAGTCATCTATGTGGTTTAACTGGAGGAGGGGCGCCAGAAAGTCCCTCATCCCTGGGGAAAGACCCCCCTGTCTGTGGTTCTACCAGTGCCCCAGTTTCCACCATTCATGCTGAAGCAGTCAGTGGCGGAGGCTGAGTCCGAACTCAGGTCACCTGGGCCCGCCCAGGGCTTAGCCTCTGCTTCCTCACATCAAAGGCCAGGACCCTCCTGCTTTAAATGTCTACCTTCCACCTGGCCTCTGAGCTTTGTGATTCTGATGTTCCTCAGCACCCCTGCCACTCAAAACTGTCTCCTGGGGTGAAGTGCAACGTGGGGTTTGCAGGGAGGGTTGCTGCATTGCCAGGGATGGGTGACCGAAAAGGCATTCAAACACCCTCAGTCCAACCTGCTCATGTCTCATGGGACAAGTTGAAGCCAACCAAGGTGGGGTTGGGCAGGGGGTTGGGGGTGTCCTGCCCAGGACCACACAACAGGGCAGTGGCTGAGGCCCTCACCCGGCCTCCAGGCACCTGACCTGCTGGCCGTGTAGCTAGAGTGGCTCTGCCCAGGAAGGACCTAGGGTTTACTAAGCCCTGGTGGGCAGGAGTGAGACCAAGCACTGAGGCTGCTCAAAGCCACACACCAGCAAGGGGTCCCCATTCATACCACCCAACCCTGCAGGAAGACCTCCTGTGCCCAAAGGACAGACAAGGCAGTGAGGACTGGGGGTGCCCAGCTTGCCAGGAGGCAGTGAAGTCAGCCTTGGTGAAAGTCCAGGGCTGGCAGGCTCTGTGGCAGCCCCCAAGGCTCTGCCAGTTGAGAAAGACTCATGAGCTGGTTCTTCAGCCCCTGGGGGGCAGGAGCCTCTCGAGGAGCTGGGGCAAAGGGGAGCTCAAGCCTGCCCTGGCCAGCCCACAGCCGCAGCTGGAGATCAAGAAGCCCCCGGCCAGCCTCGAGACACAACAGCGATAAGGGGTATCAGCCGATGGCTGGGGCAAGGGAAGGAGCTGGCGCAGGCTCTGGGCCTGGGGACTGGGGGTGGGGGGTTCTCCTTGGGGAGGCAGTGAGGGGCAACCTGGGGATATCCCTTCTCAGAATAGATGCCCCAAAATTTGTCAAGGGGACCAAAGTGACCCAGACACTTGGCCCTGTCCATATTCTGGGCTGGCCACACCCTCAGCTCCTTGGCAGCCACAGTGGCAGGTGTCTTATGTGAAAGGTAGGCTTCCCAGCCAGGGAGGAGGATGCTGCCTTCGGCACATGGCACCAGCCCCGAGCCTGTCTTCAGGTTCAGAAATGTCTCCCGGTGGGGGTGAGGCGCTGTAGCCAGGAGGCAGCCTGGACAGGAGTGGGACACCCCTCGAGACAGCCCATCCCTCTTGGAGGTGCTGGGGACTGACTTCCACTATGGAGGCCTGGGGTCGCCCAGCCCGGGGCCCAAGCCCCACCCCACAAGTGTGATGACCTCAGGCAGCTCACTTCCGGCCTTGGCACCTCAGACAAGAACGTCCCCTTTCCAGGGGTTGCTGCGGGGACTCAATGGGGCTATGTGGGGAGTCTGCTGACTGCCTTCTGGTCTCGCTGGTGGAGGAGACGTTCGTGGATCCTCAGGGCTGGCCTCCTCCCCTCCCCTTCCCAGGGAGCCCTGGGTCTGTCCAGCTTTCCTCTTTGCCTGGATCGAAGCTCTCCTATGCATCTAAGTACTGTCACATTCACTGTCCTATCCAACAGCCCTACAAAGGCTTTGATTGAGGTTTTCCTCCCCATTGCACAGGCTAGGAACCAGAAGACCGGGAGGCTGGGATGGGCTACTCTGTGCTGGGGACAGGCTGGTGCTGAGGACCGGGATCTCAGTGGACCCCCAGACAGGGCACACCTTCTGAGACAGCACAGCCCCCAGAAAGGGGTCACATCCCCTTCCAGGCCCCAGGGGGATTTGTTTTGTTTTGTTTTGTTTTGTTTTGTTTTGTTTTGTTTTTTGAGACAGAGTCTCGCTCTGTCACCCAGGTCAGAGTGCCTCCCGGGTTCAAGTAATTCTCCTGCCTCAGCCTCCCGAGTAGCTGGGATTACAGGTGGGCATCATCAGGCCCAGCTAATTTTTGCATTTTTAGTAGAGACGGGGTTTCACCATGTTGGCCAGGATGGTCTTGATCTCCTAACTTCGTGATCCGCCCACCTCGGCCTCCCAAAGTGCTGGGATTACAGGCGTGAGCCACCGTGCCTGGCTCCCAGGGAGATTTTTAAGCAAAGATGACTGGCCCCTCCTCCAGCCCCATCTGGGACTCCTTGTCACTATTCTAATTGTGCTTCCCCTCCCGCTCTCACACAAGTCCCATTGCCTGAGAATCACAGTAGTTAAGAGCTCAGACACAGGTGCGTGCTGTGGGAACTTACTCACGTTTCTTAATCTCTCTGTGCTTGGATTTGCTCATCTGTGAATAAGGACAATTTAGGACCCACCGCATGATCCTGCTATGAAGTCGGTGTAAAGGGCATGGAGCAGAGACCCGCCTTGGTAAGCACTCTACGCCCTTGATCACAGCTCCCCTCAGCCTCCGCCTTGCCCTTCTCTCCCTGAACGCCCTTCCTTCACGGGAGTCACTCCAGCTCATCTCTCAGGACCTGGCCCAGGCATTGTCTCCTCCGTAGAGCCACCATTCGCGTCACCCAGCCCCCACCCAGTGTCACCATCCCTCCCCCCACCTCTGGGCAGCTGGGGTTTCTTCCCCATCAAAGGGAAAGTCTCTGTTTCCATGCAGGCCTCCCCGCTGTCCTGGAAGCACTGAGGCCAGGGGTTTATTTCACTCTGGGGCTCTCTCTAGCGTGGGCTTGGCAAGGGCTGGGTCCCAGGAAACGTTTGCATCACCAAAGCCAACTGTGGGAGTCGATGTCTTATTGTAATGGTTCTGCTGCCAGACCCTGGAAGTCAAAAACATTCTTTTTGCATTGCAATTAATTTTTCTGCAAGTAAATTCATGAATACATTATCCTTATAAAAGAAAAAAGCAAAAACTAAGCATAGATATGACTAAGATCCCCTCAGAAATCAAGCCCATCCAAGGCCTTCTGCTCTCCCTCCCCAGAGAGAACCGTAGGCACTGCGGGGAGCCAACCTCTTTTCTTCCTTCATACATGTAAATGTGTGTCCGCAGGAAACGTGCAGAACTCTATGTGTGTGTCTGTGTGTGTGTGTGTGTATGTCTGTGTCTATGTGTGTGCCTGTGTGTGTGTGTATGTCTGTATGACTGTGTGTGTCTGTTTCAGTATGTGTGTGTGTCTTTCTGTGTGTCTGTGTGTCTATGTCTGTATGTCTATGTATGTCAGCATGTATGTGTCTGTGTATGTGTATGTCTATGTATGTCTGCATGTATGTGTCTGTGTATGTGTATGTGTCTATGTCTGTATGTCTGCATGTGTGTCTGTGTGTGTGTGTATGTCTGTCTGTGTCTATGTGTCTGTATGTCTGTGTGTCTATGTGTGTCTGTGTGTGTGTGTATGTCTGTATGGGTCTGTATGTGTGTGTCTGTGTATGCGTGTCTGTGTCTGAAACACTACCAGAGAACACAACACAACGCAGTCCTGCGGGGAGGAAGCATGTTTGACTTTCCTTAACCCAGGATGTGCAGGCTCAGGAGATGGTGGAGGCCTGGAGGATATTTACTTCATACCAGGTGAGATTCTGTAGAGCAGGCTCTGCGGCCCTGGAGAGTTCCTTCCAGGTCAACATGGAGGTGCTGAATTCTCTGATAAAAAAAAAAAAAAAAAAAAAGGGAAGCCACCATCTTTAAATTGACTCCCTCACCCTCCTCGTTTCTTCATCAAGTTCACAAGGGTGACTTGGGATAATTTATCATGTGCTGCCTAAAGCAACTCACAGCTTCCACACCGTGGCTGTCCCCATGCTAACCCATGAAGAAAGCAAACACGAGTCAGGCCACTTGGTTCGTGCTTGCTGACCCCTGGCTGGCTCTCCTTGGTCACCTCCCTCTCTCCTGCTTTCTCTCAAAGCACTGACCTCGCCTGAGAACTGGAAGTTGCAAAGCTCAACACTGCATTTCTCCCCATTTAGTTTCAGGGGTTATTTGCTTCATTCTAACCTGGGACTCTTGCTGATCTCCAACCTCCTGGCTGCCCTCCTGGCCTGGGGAGTCTCCAGAGCTTCCCTGCGCAGTTCTCAGCCTACTGGGCCAGGCTTCCCCCACACGGGGAGGCAGTGGTCTGCTGGTGGAGGTTTCACTCCTGCCCGCCTCATGGGTCACCATCAGGACCAGCTGGCAGCAGTCTCACTCCTGCCCTACTGATCTCAGGACTTGCCTCCTGCTCCCAGCACTGGGGTCCTCTGAGCGATGAGTTCTGGTGGCCCCAGACCCACACAGAGCCTGCCTCTTGCTGAACTTTGTGATGGACTTAACCCCTTTCCTGGCTCTGGGACTGCTGCCTTCCAACATTACCACATGCCTCCTGACGAGCAGCCCTGTCCAGGAACACCAGGGGAAGTGACGCGGAAGTAACTGCCCTCCATGGCACGGTTGGAGTGGAAGGGTGCAGGAGTTGGGTTGAACCAAGAGGGACATTCTGGGGGGTGGGAGGAAACAGGATCTGGGAAAACAGAGGACGGCATTGGAGTCAAGGGAAGTGAGGAGGCAGCAGTACAGGTCGGCAATGAAAGGGAGGGAATTGAGTGAGGGTCCCAGAAGCTGAGTGGGGAAGCTCTAGAATCTGTGGACAGATGGCGTGTGGGCCCCTTTTCTGTGCAAAAGTGGATGTGCTGAAGGTTCCGGCCAGGGCACTTAGGCATGCCTAAAATAAAGGCATCCAAATTGGAAAAGAAGAAGTAAAACTGTCTCTATTTGCAGCTGACATAATCTTGTATATATAAAATTCTAAGGAATCCACTAAAAATCTATTAGAACTAATAAATGAGTTCAGCAAGGTTGTAGAATACAAGAGCAATACACAAAAATCTATTTCTATGCACTTGCAATGAACAATATGGAAATAAACATTTTAAAACATTCCATTTACAATGGTATCAAAGTATACTTATGAATAAATTTAACCAAAGCATTACAAAAATCATACCCTGAAAACTACAAAAATGTGTTAAAAGACATAAAGGACGATGTAAACAAATAGAAATACATCCTATGTTCATGGATGAGATGACAATACTCCCGAGATTGTTCTACACATTCAATGTAATCTCCATTAAAATTCCAGCTGGCATATTTGCAAAAAGTAATAGGCTAATCCTAAAATTCACACAGATATTTAAAGAATCCAGAATAACCAAAGCAAAATTAGAGGGTTCACAATTCCTGATTTCAAAACTTACTACAGAGCTACAGTAATTAAGAGAGTTTGTTACCAGCACAAGGATAGACATATAGAGCAATGGAATAAGTTGAAAGTTCAGAAATAAACCTTCGCATTCCCAGTCAACTAATTTTTTAAAACCGTGCCAAGATAATTCAATGGAGAAAGAATTGTCTTTTGAACAAATGGTACTGGGGCAAGTGACTATCCACATGCAAAAGAATGAAGCTGGATACAAAAATCAAGCCAAAGACCTAAACGTAAGAACTAAACTATAAAACTCTTATAAGAAAACACATCTAGGCCTGGCGCAGTGGCTCGCACCTGTAATCCCAGCACTTTAGGAGGCCGAGGCGGGTGGATCCCAAGGTCAGGAGATCTAGACCATCCTGGCTACCACGGTGAAACCCCATCTCTACTAAAATACAAAAAATTAGCCGGGCATGGTGGCACGTGCCTCTCGGGAGGCTGAGGCAGGCAAATCGCTTGAACCTGGGAGGCAGAGGTTGCAGTGAGCCGAGTGCATCACTGCACTCCAGCCTGGGTGACAGAGCGAGACACCACCTCAAAAAAAAAAAGAAAGAAAAAATAAAACATACATATAAACATTCATGACTTTGGATTAGGCAATGGGTTCTTAGATATGACACCAGTAGCACAAGCAACAAAAGAAAACAGATAAATTGGGTTTTATACAAATTTAACAGGTTCATGCATCAAAGAACATCAAAAAAGCAGGAAAAAAAAACAGCAGGGGAGAAACCATTTGCAAATTATACCTCTGATAAGGGACTTGTCGTCGGACTATATAAAGACTTCTTACATCTTGATAATAAAAAGACAAATAATCTAATTTAAAAATGGGCAAATGATCTGAATAGACATTTCTCCAAAGAAAATATACAAATGGCCAAGAAGCACATGAAGAATGATCAACATCGCCAGCCTCCAGGAGAATGCAAATCAAAAACACCATGAGGTACCATTGCACACCCACTAGGATGACTATCATCAGAAAGAGAGATTCTAATGAGTGTGTTAAAGAAAATGTGGAGAAATTGGGATCCTTGTGCTTTGCTGGTGGAGATGCAAAATGGTACAGCCACTTTGGAAACCAGTTTGGTGGCTCCTCAAAAAGTTAAACATAGAGTTACCATATGACCTGGCAATTCCACTCTTAGGTGTGTGTCCAAGAGAATGGAAAACAAACGTTCCCACGAAAACTTATACACAAATACTCACAGCAGCTTTCTTCAAAATAGCAAAAAAAAAAGTAGAAACAACCTAAATGTCCATCAATGAAAGAGTGGATACACAAAACATGGTCTATCCACACAAGGGAATATGATTTAGCTGTAAAAAGAAACGAAGGCCTAATACCCGCTGCAACGCGGATGAACCTTGAACACGCCATGCCAAGTGAAAGAAGCCAGACACAAAAGGCCACACGTTGTATGATTGCATTTCCATAAAATGTCCAGAAGAGGCAAATCTACAGAGACAGAAAATAAATGAGTGGTTGCCTGGGGGTGTGGATGTTGCTGGGGGGTCGGGAGAAGGGAGTGGCTGCTGATGAACATGGGTGACAAAAATGTTCTGAAATTGTGGTGATGATTGCACAACTCTGAATATATTAAAAACCATTGAATTGTACACTTAGATAAGTGAATTGGATGGGATGTGAATTATATTTCAATTTCTCTGTTGTAATTGAAAAACAAAGCAACTGTGGACTCATTAAGCCTGGCATTGGGGCTGGGGAGGTGCGCCCGATACTCCTCAGTTGTACACCACCCTTTCTGGCCTCCTGTCAATCCACCTGACCCTTACGTGTTCACCTTCTGGGGAGTCCCTTCCTCAGCCCTGCCCCTGCTCCTCTGCACAGTCACCCCAGGTGACCTCAGGGCCCCGAGGGCTTCAGGGTGAGGGAGGAGTAGGGGATGAAGTTGTAAGTTTTCCACACTCGCCTGCACTCCCACCTATATGCTCCCAGTGTGCAGAAAGCTTCCAGTTCCCTCCTTCCATCTAGGACCTCTCTCTTGAGTGTCTGGGTGCCAGGCCCATTTCCATCTCTCCTGATCGCAGTGACAAGGACAATGACAATGATGGAGACCATGGCTCTGAGGATGCTGATGTCGAAGCTTGCGAACGTTTGTTGGGCATTTATTATGCACCAAGCCCTTTATATACATGATCTCACTGAATTCTCACCACAACCTGATGCGGCCAACACTACTACTTTTATCCCATTTCACAGACAAGGAAACTGAGACTAAAAGAGGGGGCGTCACTTGCCCAAAGACACACAGCCTGGGAAATGGAGGAGATGGGATTGAAACCCAGGCGGCTGGTGCTGGAGCCCACACCTTTAAGCGCCATGCTGGGGTTCTCACACTCCAACACTCAACTCATCCCCTTGGCCACCCCTCCAGCATCCCTCTACCCTCCTTCCTCTTCCCCTCACCCGGCCACTGCCTGGCATGGGTTCTCCTCCCGAGTGTCCACCCTGGCTGTTCCTCCCTGACTCTTCCCTCACCCTGAAGCCCTCTGGGCCCTTATCTAGCCTCTTTTGAGGCTGAAACAGACCCTGAATCCCCTCAGGCTTCTAGGTGGCCATGGGGCTGCACCATTCAGGCTTTCAGTGCCTCCCGGGTTCACAGGGCAGGCAGGTCCACACAGCAGAAATGACTCAGGCCCACCCCCTGATGCCCAGCTCTGTTCTAGGAATAGGGCAGCATTTTGATATGAGGTGATTCAGGGTCCAGACGAGTAAGGCAGACATGCAGCCTGACAGACACACAGACAGACAGACAGGCAGAACACGAAAGCTGGAGTGCATGGTCCTCAGACTGCAGATGCCTTGGGTCCTCTGCAGGACCTGCCTGAGCTCACAGGCTCAGGAATTAGGTTCTGAGGACAAGCCCTGCTCCTGTCCCTGGGACCCTACAAACCCCCCAGGACCAGCCCCCAATCCCAGCCGTGGGGAGGAGCCCCTGGCCCCGCCTGCCTGCTGACGGGATCCGTCATTTTCTGTGCCAACCACAGCCCTTCCCCAGGGCTCAATGATCTAGTTTCTCTTTTCCTACCTTGGAAATAGCTCATCGCAACAGTTAACCCACAAGCCCTTCTGAGGGCAGAGGGCCCCCCACCCCCAGGAAGAGAGTATCACGGGCTAGGAATTTCTGAGGGCACAGCCGGCCTTGGGTGATATTCAAATAAATTTTTGTTGAGTGACAAGGAAGGAAGGAGAGAGGAAGAAAGAGAGGAAGGGAGGGAGGGAGGAGAGATTCCAGAGGCCCCTGGTTCACTGAGCGTCCTTGCATTTGTTGGCTGAGTTTACTCTTGCTTGTCTCCTAGTCACTGTGTGACCTTGGGGAAGTAAGCAGTGTCTCTGGGCCTCCTTTCACCGGCAACCAGTGAAAAGGTTACAGTAGGTAAGATTCGGCCCTTGCATACCTCCTGAAACTTCAGTAATGCGATCCCAGGAACAGGGGCGTTTGCAAAGCCTTCTGAGAATCTGGGAGCAAGCACGGTGGACCTCCTCTTGACAGCCTTCTCCCTCCCCACCCATCGCCACCTGCCGACATTCTTGCCAGGCAGTCCACAAGATGCAGGAGAGTGGCTCGGAGAACACCACCCCCGAGGCAACCCATGGGACTGGGCCCATTTGCTCAGGTAGGGCATGGGGGCTCCCTGCCCTTCAGACATTCGGGACACTTGGCCAGAACTGCCAGTTTCCCAGCCTGTTTGCATCTAGAACCTCCCCCCGACCCCCATGCACAGTTTCTACAAATTCCCCACTTCACTGACTCATGGCTCCCTCTGCCCATCCCATTCCCCTGGTGACCCAGGCCGCTGGCAGGCAGACTTCAGCCCCTTAACCATACCCTGAGCATGGGAAATCCAATGGCTCTCATCATTGTGTGAGTTTGGAGGCTGTGCTGACGCCTGTGGGGCCCTCAGCTGGAAAGGATGAGTTTCAGCCAGCTCACTCCCAGCATGGGGCTTGCCCCACCCCATGCAGCATCCCCCAGAGCATCCTCCTACACACACACACACACACACATATGCACACATGCATACACACACAAGCATGCACACACACAAGCATGCACACACACACACATGCACACACGCATACCCACATGAGCATGCACACACACACATGCCAGCCTCCACTCATGGGAACTAGCCCCGCAGGTGTCCTGGAGTTCTGGCCCATAGACGGCTCTGTATCCTCTTTCATGAGAAATGAGGCCATGGGGAGGAAGCAATGGGACAAGGCCTGTAAACCCACTTCATGACCTAATGGAGACTGTCCCCCATCTCCCAGCCCCAAGGACAAGAGGCCTATGGCAGCAAAGACAAAGAGCCCCGGCTGATTCTGTGGCATGACTCCAGGGCAGCCTGGGCAGGGAAGGTCAGAGCTGTGCAGGCAGGTCCCACATGTCACCCTGGAGGGCAGCAACACAGCCTCCCACATTCAGCCCTTGGAGGTTAGCCATTCAGTTCTGGCCTGCCCCAGAGACCCTGGTCAGCCTCCTGCTTGGACCCCCCTGTCTCCCCTCCACAGCACATCCCGCAGCTATGCGGCCCTGAGCCTGCCTGCCCCTCGCTGCCCTGCCTGTCTGCCTTTGGAGTCCAGCTAAGTCCGGGCTCTTCTGCATATCTTCACACCACCTGGACATTGCAGGAGCCTCTGGCTGGGCTCGCTGCCCCTCTCTCCCCCTGCCAAGGTCCATTCCCTACACAGCAGCCAGGGGATCCCTTGAAAGAATATGTCAGATTCCCACGCCCTTGCCAAAGTCCCCTCAGTGCTCCTCCCCACAAAGGCCGATGCCCCTGTGACCTCTGACAGTGGTGTCCTCTCTTGGATCACCCCAGCTTGACTCCACCGGGAGTCAGAAACTGCAGTTTCTCCAGTAGAGAAGCCCTTTACTACCTCAGGGCCTTTGCACATGCTGTCCCTTCTGTCTGGAATGCCTGACCCAGCCCACCCTGACACTGCCGCTTCTATAATCAGCTCCTTCTTTAGTACTCAGCTGAATTGTCCCCTCTGAAGCTCGGCGTTCCCCACTACCCCGTCTGAAGCAGGCCTCCCTGACTGTAGCATTGATTTACTTGTCCGTATCTATCACTCTCACTAGATAATGAGCTCTGTAAGAACAGGAACTATGTCTGCTTCATCAGCCACTAGGACCCTGGTCCCTACTACAGAATGGACACCTTGTAGACACTCAGTAAGGAGCTGTGGAATGAACAGAGGGTCTCACAGATGAACACAGACATGAAGTCACAAATGAGAAGCCAGCACTGAAGTCAGCTCTGCCTGTCCCAGCCCCCTTGGCCACCCGCTCACTGCTCATGGGAATAAGAGTCCACGATGCTGAGTGCTGCCACGGGCCACCAGCCATCCTCGGATCGCCTTGTCAATCTCCACACTGTTCCTGTGACACAGGAGCTATTATTAGCCCACTTTGCTGATGGGGAAAAAAGAGACACCTCTGTCACAGAAGAGCAACACTTAGCAGAGGAAGGATCCCTGTAGCCCCTGGCAGCCGCACAGCAGGCCAAGCACAGAGGCACAGGGGGGACCAAGCGGCTGGAGAAGAGTGACCCTGGCTGGCCAGCCTCAGTGTGTTGCAGACCATGGCTTGAAGCCAGAATGAGGCTGGCTGCACAGAAGTCTCAGGGACCCCCAAGGATGGCTGAGAGTCAGGGACCTCCGCGCAGCTCTGAGAGAGCCATTGCAGGGCTCAGGGCAGAGACAACTGGCTGCAAACTGCCTGGTGCCCTCAGGTAAGCCCCAGTGGTTTGCACTTTCCAAGTGCCCAGGGCAGAGAAGTCCTGACCAGCAAGTGTCTCCCCAGAGCCCATGCCCCGGTTGGTGGTTACCTCAGGGAAGACTTTTCAAAGAGGTCACACAACTCAAAGTATGGTTCTCCCAGCATCTCTGCTTCCCCTGGGAGCTTGTTAGAAATGTTCTCTCCAGCCCCGCCCAGACCCACGAAGCCTTAATCTGCTTTAGCAAGACGCCCAGGGGCTCTGTGTCACAGTCAAGCTTGAAAATCTCCAGCCTGCTTGTCCAGGCACCTCTCCTCACCATTATAGTACCATTCCTGACGGTCGGCAAGCACACCCATCAATGGTGCAATTGACAAAGATGTTCACTGCAGCGTTATTTATCAAGGACAAAGACTGGAAATATCCTAAATATCCAACAATAAGGAGAAAGGGTCCTAAATTAAAAGACAGCCACCAAAATGCTCTTTTTGAAGAATGATGGCACGGGGGCAGCGCTCATTCTGTAATATTATATGGAGAAGACAAGCGTAGCAGTGCACACACAGTCATTTACGGCAGTCGCACACGTGTGCAAATTCACCAACATGTTAACTGTGGGCACCTTATGGTTGCTGGGATTATGAGTGATTTTTTGTTTCCTTTAACTTTCCTGGGTTTTCTTACTCTCTCCATGGATATGCCTTACAATCGTGATAATGAAGCCACCGATGAATGATATTCTTATTTAAAAATGAAAATGTGAGTGTCCCTTTAAACAGATGCTCACATGTCAATTCATCTGCTAAAGGGCCTTGCAGATGAGGTTTCGGACACTTCCCAAGGCCTTGCGGCGGGAGAGTGGGAGGAGGGGATGTGTCATGAAGCGGGGATGTGTCATGAAGCGGGTATGAGAGGGGCAGCACGGGCACCTCCCAGAGGCCTGGCTTGGGGGGACATTTGGGGAGTGGGGGCACTGCAGGTCAAGGCTGCCTGCTCTGGGCCTTTGCCGCTGCTGCGTCTACTTCCAAAAATACCTTTCCCTCTGCCCTTCTTTTCTGACCAACTCCCATCTGTCCTGCAAGATTTGGCTCAGGGACCACCTCTTCCAGGAAGACCTCTCAGATACTCCCACCCCCAGAATGCTGGGCTCCCACAAGAGCCTCCTGGGCCTCCTACAAAGAGCTGTGAACATGTGATGGAAGATGTTTCAGACACGCGTCATGGCTTTGTCTAGCACACAGGACCCCTCAGTCACCAGCCCCTGAGAGGACCACAGTTCTCGTCCTATTCTCCACTCACTGGGCACCCTTGCCGCGTGTGTCCACTGATGTTCCTGCAGCTACCAGCTCTGGCCTGGGCACTGCCCTCTCCTCCGTGTTCTACACATCAGTTACAAAGGGCCTACCTGCAAGGCCCAAGCAGGGCAGTTTCAGAAAAACATTTAGGGACAGAAGCCAAGCGTTCCTGGCAGGCCCTGGTGTCCTCCTGACCCCCACCTCAGCGTTTGGGTCTCAGAGCCCCACTTGGCAAGGCCCCAGGCTCCAGACCTGTCCAGATCCCCCCAACCCCTTCAGTCTGAAGCCTGGCGGCAATCCAAGGCTGGGCAGGCACTCATGGTGCCCAGGTCTCACTGAACAGCTGTATAAGAATGAAATGAGATGAGAGAGTGCCTGTTCCATGCGTGGCCAAGAGAACACACTCAAAGCCCTGCTTCACACTCACTGTGGGCCTGTAAGGGAAAGGTGGTGGCCATTCTAGATGTGGCCCACCTGAGTCTCTGAGTCCTGAGGACTGTACCAACCAGGTGAGCTGGCCAGACTGCTCCTTGAGGTGGCCCAGCCTTAGGCCAGGGCCTAACATCATAGCTGAGCATGTCAACCTTTTCTGGAGAGGCTCCCGAGGCAGCCTCCTCTCTCAGAGACCATCCTGGGCACCCTTTTTAAGGTTTCTGGGGGTGGTTATGACACCTGCCTCCAGCTCTGCCCCAGATGAGGCCTGGCATCTGAGGGAACAGGCCACACACACCCACTCACTCACAGAGGAACCTCATGGGCTGGGGAAGGTGAGGGAGCTCTGGAGCACCCCACCCTGGAGAGCGGGTGAGGACCCTGGGGCTAGAGGACATGGAAGGTGGCCGCGAGTGAGGCTGGAGACGGGGTTGCCCGCAGGGAAAGGTGCTTCTGCTGCTGCATTTTATGGTGTTTTTAAAATTTGTAATTGTGGTAAAACATACCTAACATAAAATTTACCATCTTAACCGTTTCTGAGTGTATTCTTCAGTTGCATTAATCACCACCATCTTGCTTCAGAATTTTTTCACCTTCCCAAAACTGAAATTCTGTACCATTAAAACCAGCTTCGCATTCCCCTGCCCGCACCCCCAGCAACCGTCATTCTATTTTGCATCTCTGTGAATTTCACTACTACACATTGACTTCCTTACACAAGTGGAATCATGCAGTTTGCCTTTTTGTGACTGGCTTGTTTCACTCAATATAATGTCCTCAGGGGTCATGCATGTGGTAGCAGGTGCCAGAATGCCTTCCATTTGAAGGTGGAATCATATTCCATTGTATGGAGATGCCATGTTTGTTTATTCGTTCACCTGGTGAGGGACATTGTGTTCAAAGGTGTTGCTTCTACCTTTTGGCTACTATGAAGAATGCTGCTACGCACATCAGTGTTCAAATATCTCTCCAAGACTCTTCTTTCAATTCTGGGGGGATATATACCTAGAAGTGGAATTGCCAGATCATATAGTAATACCATTTTTAATTTTTTGAGGAACTTCCACACTGTTTTCCACAAGGACTGTACCATTTTGCACTCCCACCAGCAAGGCAGAAGGGTCCCAATTTCTCCACATCCTCACCAACAGTTGTTACTGTCTACGTTTTTGATAGTAGCCAACCTAAGGGATGTGAGGTGGTATTGCTGGTCTTTGTTTGTTTGTTTGTTTTGAGATGGAATCTTGCTCAGGCTGGAGTGCAGTGGCCCTATCTCGGCTCACTGCAAGCTCTGCCTCCCAGGTTCATGCCATTCTCCTGCCTCCGCCTCCTGAGTAGCTGGGACTACAGGTGCCTGCCACCACGCCAGGCTAATTTTTTGTATTTTTAGTAGAGATGGGGTTTCACCATGTTAGCCAGGATGGTCTCGATCTCCTGACCTCGTGATCCGCCCACCTCGGCCTCCCAAAGTGCTGGGATTATAGGTGTCAGCCACAGTGCCAAGCCAGTATTGCTGGTCTTAATGCCAATCTGTTTCCCTTATTTATTTAGTCCTGCCCTGTGCTGGGCATGAGAAGGGCTCTGAAGAATCCCAGAGTGCCACCCTCGGCCTTCCAGGTCCTCACTCTCTAAATGTCTTCAACAGACTCGCTGATAATGCATTTTGATGTTCAGGCAACTGTGATGGTCTTGGTCAGGGCCACAGGTGAACCCATCAGCTGAGGAGTGTCATGGAAGCAGCATGGCCACCCAGCAGAGATTCCCAGGAGGAGGACAGAAGGGGAGCAGTGGTGGTCTGCTGGGACATCTGCCAGCCAAGGAAGCCTCTGGATCAGTGGCCAGCAAACTTTCTCTGTAAAGGGTCAGCCAGTAAATAGTTAGGCTTTGCAGGCCATATGGGTCTCTGTCCTAACTAACGTATAAATGAATGAGGTCACTGTATCCCAATAAAACTATATTTATAGGCATTTAGTTTGAATGTCATATCATTTTCACGTCATGCAATATTCTTCTTCTTTTGATTTGTTTTTAACCATTTAAAAACGTAAAAAACTATTCTTAGCTTGTGGACTTGGCCTGCAAACCCTGTTCTAGAATCAACGGCAGTGACACTGTGAGAGCATAGGGCCCTGAGCAGCTCACGGGGACAGGCGTTCCCCGAGCTCTCTGCAGCCTGATTGCCTCCGTGCGGTCAGGCCACCCTGGGCGACCTGGTTCCATGATGGAACCTGAGTGCCTTCAGTGCATAAGCACTGCTCACCAATCTGTGTCTGGCTCTGCAGCTCTGGTGTCGGCAGACAGAATCCATGGGCACCTGCTGATGCGGAAGGATCTTTGGGGCCAAAGATAGGGAATAAGATGACATGAACTCCAGAGGAATCAGTGCTGTCGGCTTGCTTCACTATTTCCTAAAACAACTCCAGAGCCCTGTCTCAGCTTTGTCCCGGAAGAAGGATCACCGTCACTCTGGTGGCCCTGAGAGGACAGGCGGGAGGAGAGAGAGGGTGCACCCCCCTCCCTGGGGCGAGCCCACCTCACAAGGTCAGCAGGGCGCAGGCCCCAAAGACCAGGGCTGGGGACTCAGCACGTGACCCAGGATGCAGAGGATTTAATTCTAGCCCCTCCCTGCCATGCTGTGTGACCTTGGGCAAGTCGCTTTTTCTGTGTGCACCTGAGTTCCTTCATCTGTGGAACAGAAATGCCAATAGCTCCCAGAGCTGTGTGGGTCAGGTGGATTAAAACACGTAAAGGGCTTGGAAAGATTCTTGGCACATGGTGAGCACTGACTCAGTAGTAACTGTTGCTATTATTAGCTCATTTAATCCGAACAACCAGCCCAGGAGGTGAATACTATTTTTAGCTCCACTGTATGAGGAGGGAACTCAGGCACAGAAAAGTTAAGTCACCAGCCTTAAGGCACACTGCTAGGACAGGGTGGGGTCTGGAGAGCCATGTCTGGTCCACGGGCAGACTCGCCCTCTTAGCCCCTGGCCTGTGCACCCTCTTGGGAAGCCACAGAGCAGGCCCAGGAGCAGGTAGCCTGGGCCCAGGACAGACCCTGCAGGAAGGTGCCTGAAGGTCATCCAGCAGAGGCCTGTTTCCCCCAGGAAGCCCTCCTGGTGACCACCTCTCATCCTCTAGAGCCAAGTTCACACTCGTATGGACCACATGCCAGGTGAGGATGACCCCTGGGGGTTCAGCCTCTGCTTAGGAGGGGCCCCATAGTCCTGTGGCCATTAGCTGTGGGCCCTCAGGCAAGTCTCCTCTCTGGGCCTCAGTTTCCCCACCTAGAGAAAAGAGGTGAGATGGGCTTCTCCCTAGTTCTCAGATCTAACTAGGCTGTGAAAGGTCTTCCACTTTCATCCCACCCCCAAAACCACTAAACCTCGAAGTGTCTGCCTTCCCACAACTCATGGATGACAGGACAGAAGCTTTCTTTTTAAACTATTACCCCGAAGAGCCCCCCTGCTGGCGAGACCACCACCCTTTCCAAATCTCGCTGTGCCGGCCACCACCCCCTACCTACCCGGGACAGGTGCCAGGCCCTGGGCAGTGAGGGACCATCCTGGACTGGAGCTCACAAGAGGGGAAATGCTGTGTGGAAGCCCACACTCTGTCCCACCACCATGGCTGGAGTCAACACCCCAGCTACCAAGGCCCACAGCATAATCCCGCAGGTGCGGGCCAGTGAGCACACCGAGGTCTCGCCTGGGACCTGAAGTTGACATGATGCCAGCTCAGGACAACTGGCCACTCCTAATGCCCTCCCAGGCCTGCAGAAGCCCAGCCTCTCCTACGAGAACGACCGACAGCCGCAGCACAAATCCTTGTGGGCTGCAGATAACTATCCTCAGAGGGAAAGGGATGCTGGCTTCTGTGTAGGGAACAGACTCTGTGCCTACTAGAGAAATGAATGAACAAATAAATGAACCCTCTAGTCCAACCCACTCACTTTTCAAACGAGAAAACTATAGGCTAGAGAGGGTGAAAAACTTGCCTGAGACCATGCAACCACTGAGGGGCAGGGCCTGGGTACAGCCAGCCACCAGCAAGCATCTCTTGAGCACCTGCTGTGTGCCAGCTACTGATCCCAGTGCTGGCATAGGGCAGTGCACAAGCAGGCCCAGCTCCTGCCCCCGTGGAGCTTACAGCCTTGCTCCTAACCAGAGTCCAGGCCCTGGACGCCCAGTCCAAGGTGCTTTTTCGCACCGCAGTAGCAAAGAAGCCCCGCTCAGATGCTCTGGGCAAGGCGGTGAGCAGCACGGGGTGGCACGCTGGCTCGTGGAGCTGACTCGAGGCTTGCGTACTTTCCACTCCTTCTCCAGCATGGTTGGAGATTATTAATGCTGAAATAATTGGCACTCATTAATGCGCCCATCATTCACGGGGGAGTGGGGCCCCACATTAACCAATGCATCACTCGGCGATTGATTAATTAAGCTGAGCTTTTATGAGACACCCTCAGGTGACAAACCACACTCTCCTGAAGGTGGAAGATGCCGGCGGGAAGGGCTGCCTTCCTTGAGGTGCAGGGAGGAAGCGGGAAGGCTGATCTTCCCTGGCGCCCGGGCCCAGCTTGCCACCCGTTTGGATTGGCATTGCCTTTGCCTGCGGCACGGATGAGGCTGAGCTTCACCATGAAACCCAAACGCTGGTGCAAATTATAGGCTTTTGAAAATGCTATTACATGAATCACCTGTGGGGCATGAGGTGCTCCTAAAGCAAGAAAAATAGCAAAGGTGTGGTCGAGAGTGCTGGCTTCGGTCTTAGCCAGGGCTGAGCCTCTCCCTGGGTCCTGCTGACCCCCTCAGCCTCAGTTGCTCCAGCAGGAAAATGGGTGAGTGGTATTAACTTCTCACCCTGAGAGGGTGTGCTTTCGTTCACTGAATAAGTGTGTATTGACATGGACATAAACACAAAACAACACACACTGAGGATGGCCAGTGTGGGGGGAGCGGAGGGCGGTGCGGGGGAGTGGGCTGAAAAACTGCCTATTGGTGACCACACTCACTGCCTGCAAACACCCATGGAACAAATCTGCACATGTCCCGCACCCCCCAACCCCAGATCTAAAATAATACAAAAAGATCTAAGACTTTAAAACTATAAAAGCAGAAACAAATTTTTAAAACTTGTATTGAGCATTTCATCTGGCCCAGCCTCAGGAGACTGGTGTGGTGAGCAACAAGACTCTAGCTCCCCTAAAATCCAGGCCTGCAGACTCTCAGGGGAGGCGGGTGTGCACACCGTGAGTGATCTTGCAGGCGAGACAGGAGAGGGGTTCCACGAGCTGTGGGAGTCAGGGCTTCTAGCCCAGAGCCCTGAAGGATAAATCACAAGACACTCAGAGGGTCCTCACTCTCATCAGATTCTCTGCAGGTCTGCCATGACCTCAGACAGATCCCTCTTCCTGCTGGCAGAATGGCCATTCTCACCTGGTGGGACCTGCAGGTGTGCACACCTGATTCTGAAGGTAGCCAGACCCTCAGGACCCCCTATGGGGATGGGGTAGGAGAAGAGCTGCGGGGCAGCTGAGGGGCTCTGAAAGGCCTCCCCAGGGTATCCCCAGCAGCTCCCAGGTCCCCTCTGCCATGACAGCAGCTCTCTCTCCTACCCCAAGTGCCCCAGGGCTCAGGGACCCACGGGTCTCTTGGAAACATTGAAGGGAGAGAAGGCAGTGTCTGGGGGGCCTGCTCCTCTGAGGGCCTAGGGTGGCTCCCCACTGGGTACGTGACTTTCCCAGTGGCCTCGAAACTGGGTTGTGAGCTCAAGAAGAGCCAGGCCCAGGTCTTCCCCTCGAATACCTATGAGGCCTCAAGCAAGATGCTCAACTTCCCTGAGCCTCAACTTCCTCATCAGCAAAATGGGCACATATCACCTGCCCAAGAGGGAGATTATAAAGATTAACTACAAAGCTGCTGCAAAGCACTGTATCTGACAGCAGTAAACAATAAATGTTAGTCAACATCATCATCGCCGCACCTCTGTGAATATTCATTGATGAATAATTGAGAATGAAAGAAGGCCTCTCAGAGGAAGGGCAGGCCTCTGGCTGGGCACCCAGAACTATTCCTGACACAGAGAATGTGCCGGAAAACAGCAAAACAACTCAAGAGCATGGCCCTTCTAACCAGGTGAATGCTCACAACCCCCTTAAGGTAGGCACTGTCATTGCTCCATTTTACAGAGGATGACTCTGAGAGGCTGGGCCGCGCTACAATCACAAAGCCAGGTAGGCCGACCTGTAGCCCATGCTTCCAGTGACTAGTCACAATGACAATTGTTCAGCCCCCGCCCTCCAACCCTGGGTGCAACAGCCATCTCACCCACCTGGCCAGAGATGGTGCATGGACGGCTGGGTGTTTGGTTTCCCCACAGCCACAGAGAAGAACAGCTCAGTGCACAGTTGCCACTGATGCCTCAGGCCAGAGCCAGGGCAGGAGTTGGGGAGCAGGCCCCTCCCAAAAGAATGCTGAGAACACCCTGGACCGCAGCCTCCCCTCTCTTCCAGGTAGACCCCAGAACAGCTGCCCCTCCCCTCATCCCTCCTCCTGGGCAGCCCAGGGGCTGTGAGTGACTCTGGAAACAGCTGGCTGGGGACAAGTCCTAGAGCTGTGCAACTTTCAGTGAATGGCTGCCTTGCTCTCGGCCTTTGTTTTCTCGTTTACACAATGGGGATAATACCTGTTCCCCCACCTCCAGGTTGTTGTGAGCACCACACTGAGATGAGGGATGAACCCCTGCACATAACAGCAGGCACCGTGGGAATGTTTGTTGAATGACTGAATGACTGACCAGATGGTACCTTTCTCCCTTTAAGGTGCTCTGGCTTTGAGGTGACCCCTAGCACACTGTGTAGCCAGAGCACAGCATCGCGGCTGTGAAACCATACTGAGGACAACTGCACAGGCCACAGAAATAGTGCCTGCACCAGACCTGCTCAGGATCTGCCGGGTATGAGGGTGATCATAGATTCTAACTGCAAGATGATAACTACCCCAATCACAACGTACATAACTGGTTAGGTGCATCGCCTCTCCATAAGGAAGAAAACGAAAATGGCAAGACATGCACACAGCCAACCATGCAACCACACCCCTACAATCACAGTCTCAAACCCCACACACAGTCTCACACACTCACCCACACAGCCTCACAACCTCAAGGCCAGCCAACCATACACTACAAACTCACAGCCAACCGTGCACGCCCACAATCACAGTCTCAAGCCCCACGTGGCTCAGCATACACAGTAACACCTACCATCACAAAACAGTGCATCACCAACGCTCACCCACCCACAATACCCAGGCCACACCCATGAGCAGCAATGCCCACCTCACACACGCACAGCCTCACACACCAGTGACTGCCCATCCACAGTCACCACATGACACAGAGCCCCCACAGCCGCCATGCTCACACCCCACGCCTCATCTACAGCCAACCACCATCAGCAGGTCTTTCAAAGCCCACCCCGTAATTTGTCATTTGCTCCCACTGAAAGCCTAGAAACAGGGCTGGGGGCACTCCCAGGGCCTCTCCCCACGGAACGGTGTTTGATTTCTACTTTTTTCCTGCAAAGCCACACTTTCTTAAGCCCCCAGCAGTTTTCATGGCTTGGTGGCCACCTGTGACCTCCCACTCCCATTCCTATCCTCACTCTTGGTCCTCAAGGGAGCTCTAGGCAGCTGCAGGATTCTCCAAGTTGTGATGGCCTACAAGTCCCTGGGGCATCTGCAGCAATAGTTCCCACCCGGCCTTGCAGTGGGTCTGGGCAGACGTGATGCTGGGCTGGCCTGCGCTCCGGGTGAGTCAGGAGCCCAGCCACGGTGCAAGAGGCTGCAGGGACACCATGGCCTGGAGCTCTGGTAGAGGCCGAGGCAAGAGTATCACGCCATGCCACGAGTAACAGGTATAAAGCTCTGACACCTAGTAGCCCCTCCTAAATGCTGGCCCCACCCCTGGGCTGCGCCACAGGGCACTCTGTGTGCCCCACTCTAAGCCAGACCCTGGGAGGGAGAGCTGGGACAGAAAACACAGACAGAGCATACGGTTGGAGCCTCTAAGTACTGAGCCCCTCAGCTGCCTGTCTGGGAAATCGGGGGAGCAGAGGTGAGGCAGGTGTGGGTGCTGTCCTGACCCCAGTGCCCCAGCCCAGGCCATGGGCTCCACTGAGTCACTGAGGACTTGGGGCATGTTTGAAGGTCAGGGTGACCCCCACATGGTGGGATCCCAGGCATGGTGGTAGATGGGTGGGGGAGGCATTTGAGGTGGGTGGGGATGGCAGCCTTCCGGCTCAGGCAGGCCCTTCCTGTCCCACTGGTCCCAGGTGGGGCTGGGGATGAGTATGAGAAGCCAGCAGCCTGGAAGCCGGAAGAGGCAGGGAGGGCTGGAGGAAAGAAGGGCTGGGGACCTTGAAGTCCAGCAGCGGGGAGTCCAGCCGCAGGGAGTCCAGCCAGAGGCACTGGACCTGGGGGCAGAGCTGGGCTCCAGGGACATTTTCAGAGAAAGGCAGGGCCCTTGGGCCGGGCCACTGGGGAAATAAGAGGAGCAGACGGGAGAGGCTAGAGCATCGAGTAGGGGGAAGCAGAGCAAGGGGAGCGGTGACCACAGCAGCACAGGAGGCTGCAGGGCCCTGCTGGAGTGGGGACATCCAGCTGGGAGGAGGAGACCAGTGCCTGTCCTCACTGCCCCTCTCAGCAACAGGAACTGCTGCCCACCAGTGCCCCCGGGGGCCAGACCCCACCGGGACAGGAGCCAGCATAGGGCAGCAAAGTCACTCAGGGACCAGGTCAGCCAGCCCCAAGGCCTTGTGCCCCTGGGGTCCCCAGGCCCTTCCTGGGGCTACTTCGAGACTCACGGGGCCATCCTGTGATGCTCAGCCCAGAAGGACTTTGGTAGGTGCTCAGTGTCCAAACAGCAGAAGCACCTCGGTGACACATCGCACCTCCTGGCCACTACCTGAAAAAAGTCCCAGGGCAGCGGGAAGGCAGGGCTGGGCTGAGGGCCTAGTGCCACCAGCAGCTAGGCCTAGCCCCCCGCAGAGCAGAGGGCAGAGACCTCGTGACTCACTGCCTGAAATGCACAGGCCAGACCTGTCTTTATGACACTTTCTTCTTTGTCCCTATGAATTACAGTAATACTGTCTCACAACTTCACGATAACCAGTTTTCCCCTTGGGCTGAAAGCCTGGCAGGGCAGTAGTTCCCTTGGTTGGGCAAAGAATGCAAAAAGAAAAGGCTAGAAGGCTGCCTCCTGCCACCAGCCGGCTGTGCTGATTGAGCTATACCCCTCTAGCTGTCTGGGCCTCCCTCAGTTTCCCACTACCTTGATGAGGTTAGATGCTCTCTCAAGTGCCATGTGCTCGAATGTCCTGAGATTGTCTGGGAAGACCACATGCTACCCAAACCCCAGGGCGGAGCCCCAGCGGCCCTGCAGGGCCTCAGACGAAGGAAAGGGCTCAGGGCTGCAGTCCTCCAAGGAAACGGGTGGGCTCAAACACCCAGGGTCCCTGTCCTGGCTGTGTGATCTCAGGCAGGCTCTGAACTCTCTAAGCCTCAGATTTTCAAACTCTGGGAAATGCAGACAAAGCCACTTTCCACAAAGACGTGATGCTGCATGGTAACAGCAGGACTCGGCAGGTATCCCAGTTATACCTGCGCAGTGGACCATTATTACTATACCGCCCCTACCACCACTCTCCACCGGGAAAACCCCCTCAGGAAGGGCTCCTTTGTGCACTCACGGCCTGACTCTGTTTACCCTTCTATCCCAAGATACCAAGCCTCTTCTGGGTCCCAGTCACCTCCAAATAGAGGTGAGCAGAGGTTAGCTGGACTTCAGCCTTCGGGGTTTTACATTTCCACCTGGGGATGGGGGCTTACCCAGCACTTGCAAATGGTAATGGATGTGGCCTTGGTGAAATATAATCAATCTTGGGACTAGAAGGGTAAACAAATGTGTAATTCATGAATTTGTTAATTGTCCTTCATTTTGATCTTCTGCCATTTTTCCTGTAATCTCTGCCCGACATACATCTCATGGCAAGGACGCAGAGATGCCAGGAGCAGGCCGTGGAGGCTGCTGGCATCCAACCTGGACACCTGGACTGGCCTTCCTCCCAGATGCCCACCTCTAGCCCAGGCCTCCCTGCCCCAGACATCACACAAGGCATGAGGCCTGTGGCACTCAATCTTTTATTTTCTTAAACTGTACACAAACGTAAAATACTTTAACAGCAAGTCTATGGGAAAATTGTTTGGTTTTAAATTATGATGAAACAGAACCTAAGGGGAGCTTTATTAAATAAACATAAAGATGGGGATTTAAGGATACACACCTGCATTCTATCATAGTCATTTTTACTCTACCTTCTGGGTGTGTAAGGATGGAAAAGACACATCAAACCGAATAAACAAAATCCATTCATACCCTGAAACGTTGGCAGGCCACTCAAGGGACTGTTCAGAACGTCTACCTCATCTCAGATGGCCTCACCGTCTAATAAAATTAAAACTGATCTGTTGGCCTCTTTGGTTCCAAAATTATGTATAATACATTTAACTGTATTCATTTTTTTTGCTGCTATAAAAATAACTTCTTTTTTCAAATGGCAGTTTCTGACTAATCATGCAACTAAATCAGTGCAAACATTAAAAGCAATCATTCGCTTAAAAAAGAAGCAAAGGATTTCATTTCAAGTATAAAAAATATAAAAAGAGTCGTACGAGTCCATTTCGTCTAGTGTGGGTCAACCCTTTAAATTGCATAGTTCACGTGGCACTTGGACATCTAGAGGGCGAGCGAGTTCGGTGCTCGGCCAAGGGCCACTTCTGGACACACGCAGATCGGCAAGTGCTATGTCATGTGCGTTCAGGCAGGTCTGCAAGTACTATGCGGGCGGGCAGGCGGGCGGGCAGGTGAGTGGGCAGGGGCCACATCCATGGCCGGCCCTGATGGCTGGGGCCCACATGGGCAACTTCTGCAAATCAGCTGAAAGCCTTCCCCATCTCTTCAAGACCAACTAGGCTGCTCCCCTCCCTTGGCCTCTGCTGAGGGGACACCTCCCATCCTCAGCAGTTCAAGAATGCCTCCTCCCCGCCATTTCCTCCTGCGGTCTCATTCCCTTGCCTAGGGGTCATTCCCACCAGTCCCCAAACCAGTCCTAGAGGAATGTCCCCAATGAAGGGCACAGATTGCAACTTTTTTTCTTTCCATTTAGAACAATTCAGATTTTCACTTAAAAGGTCATACCTGGTAGAAAAGTCCTTTTTCAGTTATACAACTGGCAAGGATGACCTGTCAACTGCTGGAGATCAGTTAAAGCATCAAATTTAGCCCCCTCTTCTCTCCCTCCCTCCCCACCCCAAAAACAAACACACACATAAGTCATGTCAGAGGCCCAAGCGACAAACAGTCAAACGGTCATTGCCCCTGCTCCCAGGTCTCTGACGGGTTGTGTCCTTTCTGGGTCTCTTTCCCTCGACAAGGGCATGGAAGGACAGGCTCCCCAGGCCTTGAAACACGAAGGATCCCGGGCTGGGGAAGAGGCAGACATCGAGCCAGGCAGAGCAGGCCTGGTAAAAGCCACGGGGCACACGCAGCCTCCGCCTGGCTGTGCTCCCCACCCCTGCATCTGCTTTTCCTCTCCGTGGCTCTCTCTCTCTCTGTGTCTCTGTCTTTGTGCTTTTATGTGTGCTCGGAAGGCGCAATTCAGAGTGGCCGGGCCAGCTGGTGGGAATGGTGGCTGCTCACCCTATTCTCTCCGACTGACAGGCATTTGTAGCTAAGCTGCCATTTGTCACCGCATCCATTTGCTGGTATCCTGGAGGCTGCTGTGTGGGTGGCAGGATGCGTCTGGCTGTGCGTGGCTACGTGTGCATTTTAAAGTATTTCATGTCAGTTGAGGGTTCTCGCTCTGGTTTTGACTGGTTGCTCTACGAAGTTGTAGAAAAATATCTCAGGCCGCACCCTGGCACTATCTCCACAGCCCCACAGGATGACTGTGCTCAGCCCACCGTGTACCCCCGTTCCCGCGGGGGCTGGAAGAAGCCCACCCGGGACTGTCCTCCATGCCCCACCACCGTGCCCCTGCCTTGCACTGTCAGGCGCAGCCGCACTCCTCCACAATCATGTTGGGCACGTCCCGCTTGACGATGTTGTACTCATCATCAAAGTACAGCATGGACATGGTGCTCAGCTTGGTGGGGATGCAGCAGGAGTTCACCGTGCCGGGGTTCAGGCCCCGCATGCGATACTGGTTCACCACAGCCGTGTGGAAGGAGGAGGCGGAGCCGGGGACCCCTGCCAGGTAGGCTGGGCAGCTGCCCTCACAGTAGTTCCCGTAGTAGCCGGTGGGTGCTATGATCCAGTCGTTCCAGCCGATGAGGCGGAAGTCAATGAAGAACTGTTGCCTGCAACAGAGGTTGGTCCGGCCATCGCACTCCAGGCCTCGCTTGCGAATGCGGTGCCTGCTGTCGCCCAGCCGAGCCTGCACCACCACAAAGGGCCGGTGCGACTCTTCGCCTGGGTCCACGAACACCGGCACCACGGCCAGCTCCTGGCAGCTGTCACACTGCACGTCTAGGTTGAGTCGCCGCTCGCCCCGCTCAAACAAGGCCTGGATGGCCTCCGTGAGTGGGAAGGTATGCCAGCCGCTGCGCTTGAGGTCCACCCTCTTCTCCACCATGTTCCACCTGTCACCGTGGCCCTGCTCCTGGAAGTACACTTTGACCCGCACCTTCCGCCGGCTGCCCTTCTCCAGGACGTAGGGCAGGAGTTTCAGGTAAAGCCACAGGCTGGCCTGGACCACAAACAGGTTCTGGTTGCCTTCGTTGGAGATGAAGAAGTATAGGCGGACCCGGGAGGAGGCGAGGCCATCTGCGGAAAAGGGGAAGAGCGAGCCAAGTTAATTCAAGGAGAACACGAGGCAATGGGGGAAACACACTCTCTGCTGCAGGATGCTGGAATGCAACTCGCCACACAGCTGGAAAACGTTACTGACCAGAAATACCATTCTTGGGGCCAGGGCCTCTGACTGTAACCTGGGAGAGGCAGAGAAAATCGTTTCTCATTGAGAAACCCGGACCAGGTTGGGGCTGGAGGGTCCAGGCCTATAAAATCCTGCCTCACCTCTCCCAGGCCAGGGCTCCCTGGAGACAGGCTGTCAGGCCTCAAAGCACAACAGAAGAACTTGTCAGGGGGCCAAGATCTTAACAAGTTGTTATGGGTATCTGTGAAATCTGAAAAACAAAACCAGGATCGCAGGGAGGATTTTGGGGTGGGTGGTTTTAGTAGGGCTTTTTTTTTTTTTTTTTTTTTTTTTGGTTAACTTAGCGCATTGCAAAATCAAGCTGAGCCACCTACCGCCTCTTTCCAGTGTTTACCTAAGTATGATCTGATTCAACCCCCAGTGGAACCTCCACTGCAAACAAGCAGGCTCTGCTCAGGTTTCTGACATAGGAACGTGTGCTTTGCAGGCTGCAGAGCCTAACCCTTATTTCCGAGTAGTTTCAAGGGACAGGACATTCAGCCTTAAAACTTGAGGTCCAATCCTTTGACAAGACTCTGGCTCCCTGTTAATGGCACGTTCAAAATCTCCAAGGAGTAGGGGAGCTGGCTAGTTAATTTTCTCAATAATTCAGCTCAACAAGAAGGAGGCTGTGCCAATCAAGAGATGACTCCCCTCTCATCCTACATTTCGGTGACCCTTGCCTCTGACAATCTACGTTTTTCTTTCCTTTTTTCTTTTCCTTTTTTTTTCCCAGGAAGAACAAATAACGAAACTCTGTGGTCAGGGCTGGTTTTATCAAACCTCCCACCATGCCCCTCCCAAGCCCCTACCTCCGGCCTCGCCTGGCTCCTCTAATAACACTGACATCTGACTTTGAAATGGGGGAAACTGCAGCCTTAAAAGCTGGTCTTGGACGAGCTGCCTGTGACCTGAATCTGTTATTTATAAGTCAAAGAGCTGGCTCCGTGAAACGGACCAGAAATATAACAGCCCCCGCTGTCATTTTGTGCCACCGGGACCAAAAGGCCTCCTCGACCTTCCAGAATCACATTTCTAACTCTGGGCCCCAAAGCACCTTTTAATCCGAGCCCTCTAATTGCATGGCGAGCTTTCCCTGACTCACTTTAGTGGACAGCTAAAACGGCAATGCATTTCTTTCTAAGCACAAACCAGCCCCGATTGTCTCTGCTTTTCTCCACACCCGGCCATGCAAAACTTTTCATCCCTTTTCATCCCCGGGCTGCCTGCTGCCTGGGGGGGTGGGGGGCATTTGCAGCCAGGGGCACAACCGCTCCCCCCACCCAGGCTCCCCGCTTGCCCCCGCCCTGACGGCACCCGGGCTTCCCCCTCTGCGACCTTCTCCGCAGTCCCCTCGGCACAAATGGGGCCGAGCTCCAGGCACAAAAGCCAGCCTGGCTCATTCAAGTCCTGAAAAGGACAGCGGAGTCGAAAGCACTTGCAGCATTTTGGCGCGGGCACATTTTTCTCCTTCTTTTAAAGTTCCGAAAGATTTTTCTCTCCCTGATTTTTATATTTAGACAGTGTTAGAGATTTGCAATCTGGGGCCGGGTTGGAGGGGGGGGCGGATTCCCGAAAGGAGCCATACCCTTTGTTAACTACGACTCTGCCTCTCGGGCGAGGGGTCTGCTGCAGCTGCCAGGCAAGCCGAAAGGCACGGGGCTGTCCCCGAGCCGCGGCTTTCTCTGTGTAAATGATGGACCTGTTGAGAAGCCTGCCTTCCGCCCGATTCCGGTGCCCACACAATCGGAAGAGAGGTTGCCTAGCTCTCCCCAGCGAGGCTTCAGCAATCCTGGCAAGCCCACGCCGCCGGTGATGGAAGCGGCCCCAGGGGCCTCTCACGCAGGCACACACACACACAGACACACACACAGACACACACACTCTCTCTCTCTCCTCCGGCCCACGTATATCAACAAGCACACACATCTCCATCCACACTGCTAAGCCTACACTCCGATCGTGGGAAACAAAAACATTAAGCAATCACCAAGCAAGTGCCCGCAGAGCCAGGGCCGCGCGCATCTGCCGGGAGGGGGACGCGCGCCCAGAGGCGCTGGGGCCCGATTCCCAAGAGCAGGGGTGGAGGGTCAGGCGCTCGGCGGCGGGGGGTTGAGGCAGCAGGCAGGGGTCTGCGGCCTGGGGGAAGAGGACTGCAATCCCGGCGGAGCGCGCAGGGCCACGGCCGAAGGAGCCCTGCCGGGAGTCCAGGCTGCCCCAGGGCGCGCGGGCTGCGGTGGCGGCGGCGGCGGCGGCAGCCGGAGCTAGCAAGGAAAGGGAGAGCGGGAGCGAGCGGGGACCGCGGCAGACAGCCAGAGGGCCGGACCCACCTGTCTCGGCGAAGCTGATGATTTCGGAAACGCGCTCCTGGCCGTCGGCGCCCGGGCTGGCGTGGCCGTCGAGGTGCGGGATCTCCACGCGGCCGTCCTCGCGCACCTTGCCCGCGTGCAGCTTGCGCAGGGCCGTGACCATGGCGGCCTTGGGCACGGCGTGCGTGATGTTGGGCCGGCCCCGCATCTGCAGGCGGCTCAAGATGTGCCGCTTCACCGCCTCCAGGAAGTCGCCGTCCACTCGGCCGAGCTCCTCCGGCCGCCGGAAGCCGCCGCACGACGTACAGGTGTCCTGCGAGCCGCCCGGGGCTCCGGGTGGCGGGGGTGGCGGCGGCGCGGCAGGCGACGGCGGGGGCGTGGGTGAGCCCCAGGCCTCAGGCCCCAGCCAGCCGGCCGCCAGCAGCAGAAGGCAGGCGGCCCCCAGCGCCCGGCCGGGCAGCCCGTCCATGGTGCGCCGCTGGCGACGAGGGCGCCCGCCGCGAGGCGAGCCGAGCCGAGCCGAGCGCAGGGCCGGGCTCCGGGCTCCGGGCGCACCGCCCCGCCCCGCCCCCGCCCGCGCCCGCCCGGGCCTCCGCCCGCCCGCCCGCCGGGAGGGCCGCCGCCGGCTCACAGGGGGAGGGGGCCGGCCGGGCCTCGGGGGTTCCCGCGAGGGAGGGAAGGGGCGCCGAGGGCCCCGGGGACCCGAGGGGCGCGCCGGGCGGGGCGGAGGTCGCGGGTCACTGCCGCACGGGCGTCTCGGGGCGCCTCGGCATCTGCAGCCTTCTCCCCATCCTTTCCGCGTCGGGGGCCCCGCAGCCCCGGCTCGGGTGAAGCGAAAGCAGCGGCAGTGAGAGCGGCGGTTCGGCCGGCGGCTGGGGAAGGTGGCGAAAGAGCGGGTCCACGCAACTTGGCCGAGACGGAAGCGAAGGCGCTGGAGCCCCCCGGAGCGGAGCCGGGCGCGGCTTGGCGCGGCGCTGCGGCGGGCGCTGCGGCGGGCGCTGCGGCGGGGCCCCGCGCTCGCACCTGAGGGCCTCGCCCTCACTGCCTCGCGCCGGGAAGGGCCGCCGGCGGCGGAGACGGGCAGGTCGTCCTCGCCGCGGGCCAGCGGGCAGTGGCGCGGAGCAAGCTTGGTGCCCGGGAGAGCCGGCCGCTCGGGCCCGCTCACAGGCGGCGCCGAGCCCTCGGCCGCGGGCCCTGCAGTCTTCCCGGCGCGTCACACGGCAAAGTTGTCTCCAGGCTCCCTGGGCGCCGCATCCACGGGCGGGCGGCCGCAGCGCGCTTCGCCGGGGCCTCTGCTCCGCCCGCCTCCTCGCAGCCTCCCTCCCTCCTTCCCTCCGCCTGCCTGCGCGGCCCGGCCGGGCGCGGGGCGCCAGGCGAGGAAGGCGAGGGGGAGGCAGGGCCCTTTTCGCCCCTGGCTCTTCTGCCTGCCGCGGCGGCGGCGAGGTCGGCTCGAGCGCCGAAAAGTCTCGCAGCGTCCCCGGGTGCGGTGCCCTCGCTCGCGCTCGCACTGGCACCCGCCGCAGGGCCGGGAGAGAGCGGGCGGGCGGCGGCGGCGTCCCCTCGCCGGGCCGCGGCACGGAGTGCGGAGCTCGCCGAGGAGGAGTTCTTCTCTTTGGCCTCTCTTCTTTTACTCTCCCCGTTTTTTCTCCCAAGGGGGAAAAAAGCCGCACAATCTCCGTATGTGCGCGCGCGTTGAAATAGACGTTGGCAGAAAAAAGGGGGGGAGGGAGGGTGTCGTCCTGCCCGTGCGAGAGGAGACTGTCCGTGCCTCCCCGCTCGAGCTTCCCGGGGTGGGGGGAGGAGGGGAAAGCGGAATCTGTTCAGGTTGGGGCTGCCCGCTCCCCGCGCTCACTCCCGCTTCCCATCGCTTTTTTCCTTTCTGCCTTCGCGAGAAGGAGGGGCGAGCCGGCCCTCTCCCTTCCCCTCCTCTCCCCTCCCACCCCCCGCAATGCCAGGCTACTTTTGCTACCTCGAAACTTTCCCACCACGTGGGCGCCCCGGACCCTTGCCCAGCTGGGCGGCCGGCGGCACCGACGGGCTCCGGGCGCTGGACCCAGGCGCTCCTCCCGGCCCACTCCCCCCTCCCCGCGGCCGCGCAGGCCCTGCCCCTGTCCCAGCTGCCGCCCTCCCCAACGGGCAGAGGCGACTCCCGCCGCCGTGGCCGCCCCCGGCCCTCCTGGGGCGCTCCCTTGCGGCCGAGCCTGGCGAGGCGAGCGGGGTGCGGCGCGGCCTGGGACGCCAGAGGCAGGCTCCGCCGGCGGCTGCCGCTCTGGGGCTGCAGTGCCCTCACCCAGCTCCCCGGGCCGCCGTCGCACTGTCCAAGGCGTGGACCCTGCGGGCTGGAGGGCGGGAAGGCAGTAGCCGCTGGAGGCCTGGCCAGCGGCTGCCTCTGCTGGGCCAGGAGGACCGCCCCGATTGTGCAGGATCCCAGGTGCGCGGCCCGGAGGCCACTGAGCCTCAGGGCTTGCGGGGCTGGCAGGGTCTACAGTACTCCACCCCACCCCCCGGGAATCCCCACTTTCGCCAGCTGACAAACTTTGGCTTCACTCAGACCCGGGTTCCACTCGGGCTCAGCCACTGCCAGCTTTGCAGGAGTGACCTTGCATAGAGTCCTCACCTTTCCTATCGCCTACCTCTTCTTCTGTGAAGGGACAGTAACACCTGTATCACAGGGGCTGGGTGGGAGGCCCAGCGAGGCAACTGGGCCAGGCTCTTCACACAACCCGATGAAGGATGGTTCTAGGGTCACCGTTCTCAGGCCACCAGACAAGGAACAGTGTCAGTGGAAACTTGACTTTCAGACCCGTCCAGGGCCCCAAGTGCAATGCCCTCCTCTGTCCTTCACGCCCCCACCCGGGTCTGGGGCCGCATGACAATGCCCACAGGACACGGAGCCGTACCCCGTTCCCTCGCAACGGGCTAGACTCAAGGCAGAAGCACGATGGGAGGTCATCCTGGCTTTCCTAGGATATTGGGGAATCGGGGACGTCGGAGGCGGAGCGTGGCCTCCTGCCCCCGCCTCCCACCGCCAGTCTCTCGGGCCAGCCCTGCCACCGTGGAGCTCGGCCGGGACCGCAGGCCCGCGGCGGCCTGCAAGTCTGGAAGCCGAGCGCCCCCTCCCTCCCAATCGGAGGAAACGACCCGAAGCTGGCGGGCAAAACTAGGACGGGTGAGAGTTTGCCCACCGAAGTCAGAAGCAGGGATCCAGGAGGATCCCCGAGATGGCAGCCCTTCTGCCTCCTTAGAATCTCCACCAGGGCCAGAGGCTCTGCTCTCCCATCAGGTTGCCCTTGCCCTGCCTGGGAGCCTGTGGCCCGGGAGCCTCTGCCTCCTGGGAAGCACCTCCTGCATGGTGGCCTTGAGCCAGGGTGGCCACCTCCTGGTTTTGCTTGCATCTGCCCACCCGGCTGTCTCCATTACCACAGCCACCAGCCACTTGACAAACTCGTTCTCAGACTCTCAGAGCCAGCCCAGTCTGTCCTCCTTGGCGAAGCCTTCCCTGACCCGCTTGTGCCCTGTATAGTTTTTTACCTGAGTGAGGCTCTCAGCCCAGTGCCTGGCGGTTATATCCTCCCTGTCTGTCTCGTGCATGGGAAGCAGACCTCCTGGGCCCCATCTGGTGCCAGACCTGGCAGATGATCAGGGAGAACTTACTGAAGTAATGATTGAATGAAGAAGTGAGAGAAGCCATAAAGCCAATGAAGGAGTTCGCAGCCCCCGTTCCCCAACACAAGCCCTCACAGGAGTGTTCCTGGCCAGCCCTTCTCATTGCCAACCCCACCTGGGCTGGACAGGGCTGTGGAAAGGGAGAGAATACGGGTGAGGGTTCCCTGCCTTCAAGCCGTCAAGAAGGTGGCGCATCCTCCCCATTGACCTGGCACCAGGGAGGGGCAAAAGCCACCGTGTCCTTGCTGGTGGGAGGAGGGAAGAGGAGGTTGGGAGGAGGGTCCACACTTTGCTCCCCTAGTGGAGGAGCTGTCAGCCCCGCTGCCAGTCATCTGCTGGGAGGGAACTGGGTCAAGCGGTAGTCAGAAACCATCTGCTCGAGAAGCTGGGATTATCCCGCCCTCTGCTGATCCCGCAGCCCACGGGAGCCAAGGATGTAAATTGAGTTCTTCCAAATCACCTTGTGTTTCTGGGGGGCTCCCCTTCCCCTCCTGAGGGGCAAGGACCTGTTCCTGTTGCTTCAAAGCCTCATTTAGCATCGAGCTTGGTTCTCCTTGTACTGGTGAACTCAGCCTTCCATCTCGGCTAAGGATGTGACTGCGTCTGTCAGTTTTGAATACAATAATGCACATCAGTGCTGTAGCCAACACCCTCCAAGCAACTGCAAGACCAGGCCACCCTAATGCAGGATGCTGGCTCCCTGCTGCCATCAAGGAACTCCTTGGAGAAGGCGGGAAGGAAACATGGCGACACTATAGATTCGGGCTTGCAGAAGATGGAAGAGTACAGAGCACTTCCTCTCAGGCCTTTTTTTTTTTTTTTTTTTTTTTTGCATAACCCATCACTATCTGTTGAGGATGATGGAAACGTCCAAAAGTGACCAGGCAAACCATAAACGTGAGCCTTAGGGCTCATTTGCAAAACGAATTGAGAACCCAGGTGCAGTTCTTGGCCCTGCAGCTCCTGCAAGGTGTGGAGTGGAGAGGTCTTTGCACCAGTAGGCACTAGGGTTCTGGCTGGAAGAAGGCCTTTGGGAGAGTTGGACTTAGGGACCTGGCATTTATTTTTCTGTCACTGAAGCCACTATTGCCAAGTTTCACCATCATCTGTCACACCTCTCCAGAGCAACTCGATCTCTGCACAGAGGAGGTGCATGCCAGGCCCAATGCAGCAGTGTCCTGCTCAGCCAGCAGCCCTGGACACTGGCAATGGACAGCCTCAGCCTGGAGCCAGGTGGGAAGGAGAACCCAGCCAAGAGTGCCTCCTAGGGTTGGGGGTCAAGCTCTCCTTCTTAAGAGCTCAGAGACCAACATGGAGCCCCACAGAATGCCCCAAGGCCATCTCATGCCTTTGAGGTCACAGACTCAAGTCCTTGATGAAAGAGTGGACACAGGAGGGGTATTTTGATAAGACAGTGTATTTCTTACCAGGGAAGCTGGGTGGCTCCTACCTCAGGAGGGCCCTGGCAGCCATCTACATCCATAAACCCAGCAGTGGCCTCAGTGAGGATGCTTATTATCTCTGGTAGCTCATGGGCTCGGGGGGCCAAGACCTGTATTATTCATCTGTCACTGTCCAGTGTCCCGCACAGCACCTGCCTCGGTGAGTGCTTATGGACTGAATGAAGTAGGGGCATCACATGGGGCAGACAGAGGAGCTGAGGTGCCCAGTGTGGCTGGACCAAGACCCTGTAGGTCAGCAGCAGGCCCAGGACTCCAGCGCAGGCCCTGCGTTCTGGTCAGCTTGGATGGCAAGCCACTCCATGCTCCCGGGTGTGTGCTGCTGTCCCCTCCCAGCCGGTGTAAGCAGGTGGACACAGGTACATCATACCTGCTCATGTCCCCATTCTATTTCCTAAACAGGCTTTAACACAAAAGCATTTCATAGGGCTACTCATCAATTGTGGTACTTTTGAGATGATGTCCTCAGTTCCCCAACCCCTGAAATCTATTGTACGTCGGCAAGAACCATACAAACTCTTGTGTTCTGGGCCTCATTCTCAGTAAGACTGGGGAGCCTCGATGCAGCTAGCTAGAGGGGGCCCACTTCTGGTTCATCCAGCAAGGGCCTTCAGACCAATTCATGGGGCTACTGGAGGTTTTGTGAGAGTAGAATTCAACATGTTTTGAACGTCCAGGAAATTTGTGAACATTCAGGAAATATTTCAACAGCAGGCCCCCTGAGGATGGCTGTCCAAGTTGGTATATTTTCTAGAAAAAAATAGAGGTGCTAAATACAGCAGTTGGTCAGTGACCCACTTCAAATTGCTAATCACGAACTATTTCTAGCACAGAATTCCTTCCCTTTCGTTCAGTAAACGCACTGAACTAGCTGCCGGAGATCCAGCAATGCATAAGTCAGGCCTTGACACCCCCACCCCCAAGTCTACTGGGAAGACCAGTACATGAGCAGGGAGGTCCTCCCTCTCCCAGGAGACCACAGGGATAAAGCTGAGGGGGAAAGACACCTAAGTCTACCAGAGGTGTCTCAGGGGAGGCAGGATTCGAACTGAGCCATGAAGCACGAGGAGGCATTTTCCAGGTGGCCCCAGGTGGACGTGAGAGAGATGAGGTGGACAGGAACTGAGGTCCCCGGGATGAACTGCGCGTGAGTAGGTCTAGGGGAGGGACCAGGTCAAGTCCAGTGTAGCTAGGCCTGGGTTTGTCAGCCCAGAAAGAGGTGGTAAGGCCAGGAGGACATGTGACCCCTTGCAGGGGTGTTCTAGGACAGTGGCAGCACTCTAGTGCCTGAGAGACCCAGCCCAGTGGGGAGGCAGTGAGAGCTAGCATGAGAACCAAAATGGAGGAAGGGGAGGGATTGGAGTCCTTCCATTAGGACACAGGCCCCAGGCAGCTCATGGGAGGAGGGGCTGAGCAAGAAGAGCTGAGGAGCCCCCTCCTCCCATTCCTGCCGTGGGAGCGCCTGTAGATGGCTTCCGGGTACCCATGTGTGGCCGAGAACCCAGCGAGCTGGCCATTTTGCTACTAACAAAGGAAAAGTAGAGCATTTCTAAGGTTCCTTTGTTTAGGGTCTCCAAGCCCAACTGCATCCACTCTGGGAATACTTGGGTCCAAGTACCAAACTCCCCTTAAATGGCATGCCTCAGTCCTCAGCTGTCCTTGAGCTTCAAACTGACCTTTTTTCCACCTACTCCTCGGAGGACGAGAAGTGACCTGCCTGTCCAATGGGCCACCAGCAAAGAAAAATGCACAGCTGACCCAAGATAGCATTTCTGAGGTTCTGATGGGGGACAGGGACAACACAGAAACCAAAGAAATTATGCTTGTCTACAGACAAGACATCTTTTTTGCTTTTTTGTTGTTGTTGTTGTTGTTAAGACGGAGTCTCGCTGTGTCACCAGGCTGGAGTGCAGTGGCATGATCTCAACTCACTACAACCTCTGCCTCCTGGGTTCAAGCGATTCTCCTGCCTCAACCTCCTGAGTAGCTGGGACTACAGGCATGCACCACCACACCCAGCTAATTTTTGTATTTTTAGTGGTGACAGGGTTTCACCAGGTTGGCCAGGATGGTTTTGATCTCCTGACCTTGTGATCCACCCGCCTCAGCCTCCCCTTTTTTGCTTTTTAAACAGAACCAAGAAACTCATCAATCATTTCATGTATATGAAAACTGAGGACCTCCAACAGCCCACACCCCCTCCGGCTGCACCAGTATGTTCCGTATTCATGGAACTCACTTCCTATGAAGGTACCACGGTAAAGCAGATCAAAAAGAGAGCCACCAAAATGTTGGGCTTCGCATAAGTTCTCCCCACCCTGACATAAGACTCTAATTGAATTTTCGCAGTCAGTAAAACGGTCTCTGTCTCGCATTGAAGGGAACTCCACAGGGGGAACCACTGTGGCTGTAGAAGGAGAAAAAACAGAGCCATTAGCAGCTTCATCTTCCTGCAGCCAGGACCTATTGACTGGCTGGTAAAGCTCTGTTAATTTCAAGTCCTCTCAATGTTCAGCCCTTTCCCTTTTGGTCTGGGCACTGGGCAGGCTCCTGGTTCACACTATGCTCCCTGTCTTTCCTCCTCCTTCCCCACACAGGCCCCCAAACCGCGAGTCAGGTGCTGGTCTGAGAAAGGAGGCATTTCTCACCTACCTCCCTAGCCCAGGTCATTCAGCCTCTGCAGTGCCTTCTCTTCTCCATATATTAGATTATGGGTCGAAATGCCAGAGGAAAAAAAAATGAATGAAAAGGGAAGGATTTAATTTTTGCTTGATGGATTTATTTATATCTAATTAGGAGGCCCCGCTGTGAAGGGGGTAAAGTTTTAGTTCTGGCCTATTGAAGGGCAAACACCTATTGTGAACTTGCTGTCTGCATTGCTCCAAGATTCCCAGAGTCGAGCCACATGCATTTGTGATGCCAATAGAACTGTGAGCAGAGCCCAAGCCACCAGGCACTGTCCTCAACCCTCCACCTGTCAGCAGGGCCTGTCACGCAAACTGGCCTCAAGCCAGGGTTTGGAGGATGTGCCCTTCGACACCTTTCCAAACGAAAGAAGAAGAAAGAAGAAAGATGTAAAGATAGACCAGATAAATAGATAGCATCTTTAGGATGAAGAAATACAAAACATTAAAATTTCATTTGACCTTCATCTCCCTTAGGGTGTCTAACGTTTCTCATACCCCTACAACTTCCTACTGATTCAGAAATAACTGCACAGAGCAAGACACTTAATTAGAAATAAAAAGAAGAACCTGCCAGGCATAGAAATACTGAAACACTCATCAACTGACATTAAGTAACACTGGTCAAAAGAGGTGTCACGTGCATTATTACACAATCTCTTTAGGACATCATTTGTATCTGTACATAATGTAGTTAAACTGTTATTTAGCTGAGCTCAGCTAACCGTGAATCTTTTTGTAGTTAAATCTATGAACACTGTCAGACACACTCACTGATTTTGCACACATTGGTGATAACTAGCCCTCCTCTCCAGCCACAGAATATATTCTTTTTTTTTCTTTTTTTTTTTTTGAGACAGAGTCTTGTTGCCCAGGTTAGACTGCAGTGGCACGATCTCGGCTCACTGCCACCTCCACCTCCCGGGTTCAAGTAACTCTCCTGCCTCAGCCTTCCGAATAGCTGGGACTACAGGCACCAGCCACCACGCCCGGTTGATTATTGTATTTTTAGAAGAGACGGGGTTTCACCATATTGGTCAGGCTGGTCTCAAACTCCTGACCTCAGGTGATCCACCTGCCTTGGCCTCCCAAAGTGCTGGGATTACAGGCGTGAGCCACCGCTCCTGGCCTCCAACCGCAGAACATATTCTGGGTTCAGGGCCCCTCAGGTTGGTCTTTAGCCCTTCCTGATGCCTCCAACTATTGTTCAAAAAGGTTCTTGTATTCATTCCACATGTATGCAGAGGACCTAGTAGGAACAGAACACTGTACCAGGCAATGACTGGGCTACAGCACTGTCTTGACTTCAGATCAATTAGCAGGGAGGATGGACACCTTGGCAGCAAGCACCAGGCCCCACAGAAGGCAGTATGGAGGGAGCAAATGAGCAGGACAGGCCCTGGCACAGTGGAGCTTGCAGGAGATGGAGGGCCAACGGGAGCTTGGGGGAGAGCTGCCTGGGCCTGCGCTGGGGGCTGGAGCCACCCTGGAGGAAGTAGGGCCCAGCCGGTCAAGGTCGGGGAACAGGGTCTGGCCAGGGCCTTCCAGACAGCAGATTCCTAAAGGCCAGACTGGGGTCGTGGTGATTTCGTGGGATCGTGGTGACTTTGCAGTGCCACCACACCAGCCCTGAGCTGCTTCCTCTGCTCTGCTTTTTTGGGACAGAAGAGAACCTTGGGCACTTAAGCCGCCACTATTTGGGGTTTTCCACTATGTGCAGCCAGACCTAATGGTAACTGAGTCAAGAGGCATAAGGTTGAAATGGGAGCTGGGAAGCAGGAGAAAACGAAGATGATAAACAGAAAGGGGCAGTTCAGGGAGGTGGAAGGAAACCAGGACAGGTGGTGTCCTGCAGCCAGGGGGTGGCCAGGGAGGCCAGGCACAGCAGGGTGGGCTCTGAAGGAGGCAGGAGAGGGCGCTGCAGGGGACAGTATGCCAGAAAGGGCAGGAAGTGGGTGGTCTCTGAATGTAAAAAGTGACCAGAACAGGGAAGACACTGGGGATGCATAAGGGCGTGGTCTGCCCTGCTGATTCAGGTCCACAGGGAGCCCGGAGCTGCGAGACTGCAGCTGGGAAGCCCCCAAAAGTGGGAGCTAAGGGATGGCTGATGCAACTGGCTTCTGACCAACGATGCCAGAGCCAGGCAAACACTGGGGCCATTTCCTCAAGCAGGTGCCTGCACCTGGTCTGCCCTGGGTACAGGGTGTGCTGCTTTGGGAGAAAAGTGGTGGCAGCCGAGCCTGGCCCATAAAACACGCAGACTGATGAGCTGCAGCTCCGTGTATGTTACAGTAGGAAGAACCATTCTCCAACGGAGATGTTGTTCATTTCTTTACTGCCTCACTCCTATCTTGCAATATTTTTCAGTGATTCTCCCCTATTCAGGAAAAAGATCCAATTCCTTCTGCTGCCTAGGAGGCTTTTTATCCAGCCCCTACAGCCTCCAGCTTCCCATGAAGTAGCCCCTTCCTCCTCCCCCACAACTCACGCACTGACTCTCTCTCCTCCGGCCACTGAAAGCTACTCCAATGGACCGAACAGACCCTGGATCTCTAAAATGACCAATCTTCCCAGCTTGCCTGGGATGAAGGGTTTTCCTGGGCCATAGGACTTTCTGTGGTAAAACCAGGACAGTCCCAGACAAACCAGGTCATGCTACATACCTCGCCCATTCATGTCTTTACTTCTATTATTTGCTCAGCCTGCAGCTCCTTCCCCTGAACCTGTGAGGAAGACACTCTCTGAGGGAAGACATTTCCCCTGAACGAGGAAGAACTCTGTGAGGAAGACACTCGACTCCATCCAAGCTTGCCTCCAGCATCACCGCCTCCCTAGAGCTTCTCCTAATCAGCCCCTGACTCTCTTAAAACCACAGAACCTACCACGTGGTCCTCTGTGCCTTTTTGGTAGCCTGCATAGAACTCCAGCACAGCACTTCAATACTTTACTGTCTGGGCCGGGCGTGGTGGCTCACCCCTGTAATCCCAACACTTTGGGAGGCTGAGGTGGGTGAATCACTTGAGGTCAGGAGTTCGAGACCAGCCTGGCCAACATGGGGAAACACCACCTCTACTAAAAATACAAAAATTAGCTGGGCGTGGTGGTGCACACCTGTAATCCCAGCTACTCAGGAGGCTGAGGCAGGAGAATAGTTTGAACCCGGGAGGCGGAGGTTGCAGTGAGCCAAGATCATGCCACTGCACCCCAGCCTGGGCGACAGAGCAAGACTCCGTCTCAGAAAAAAAATACTTTACTGTCTAGATGCGCTGCATTCTCTGTCATGCCCTCTAATGTCACACATGCCTTGTGAAATGTGGCCCTGATGCCAGACACCTGCCACTCTCCATTCTCCCTTCCCCAACTCTTCCTCATCCAAACAATCACAAGCCCCTAGGCTTCTGCCTTCTAAGTCTCTCCGAAGCCTCCTGAGGCTGGCTATGGCATTTCTGTATTTTGGTACCTCAGTCTTCTGTCTACACACACTGTTGTCTGTTGTCCAATCTGAGCTTCCAGAGGACAAGGAGCTACGCTGTCTTTACATCCCAATGCTGCAGCAGGCCCAGCAAGTCATGGGTGAGCCACAAGTGTTTGCTGGGCTATTTTCAAATACAGCAGAAGGGATTCTGTGATGTATGGCCACACCCAAGACCAGTTTTTTTCAGAAACTTCTGAAAAGTCATCACATTCCACGCATTCATTTAACAAATAACTTACTAAACACTTATCATATGCAAAGCCTAGGAGAGAAAGCAGTGAACAAGACAGTCAAAACCTCTGTCCTCATGAAGCTTACAATCTAAGGGGGGAAACAGACAATAAGCGTGTTTTACAAAGTAATCTCAAAGAGTGAAAGTGCTATGAATTTTTTTTTTTTGAGATGGAGTCTCGCTCTGTCGCGCAGGCTGGAGCGCAGTGGCACGATCTTGGCTCACTGCAAGCTCCGCCTCCCGGGTCCACGCCATTCTCCTGTCCCAGCCTCTCGAGTAGCTGGGACTACAGGCACCCGCCACCATGCCCCGCTAATTTTTTGTATTTTTTGTAGAAACGGGGTTTCACTGTGTTAGCCAGGATGGTCTCCATCTCCTGACCTCGTGATCCACCCACGTTGGCCTCCCAAAGTGCTGGGATTACAGGCGTTAGCCACCGTGCCCCGCCAGTGCTATGAAATTTTTTAAAGGAGCTTAAGGAGAAGCAGACTGGTTAGGGGCTAAGTCAGGAAAGGCTTCTCTAAAGAGGTCAAAAGATACAAAAGAAGAAGTCACAGAGATCTGGGGGAAGAGCTTCAAGATGAAACTAAGCTTAGAATGTTCAAGGAGCATTGAGAGAAAACCAGCATGCATGATACATGGCAAAGCTAGAATAGAGCGGCTGAAGGAAATTAGAGAGGTCGAGACTAGATTACGTCAAGCTTTGCAGGTTTTACTTCTTAGGATTAGATTCAATCAGCCTCAATCAGTGGCTAACACAAGATATTTCTTACATCAGAGAAGTTCAGAATTAGGAATTCCAAGCCTGGTATGATGACTCTGTGGTCATCTGGCAGCCCTGCTTCATCTGTCTCTCTTATGAAGTTTTCATCGGCAAGGTTGCTTTATATCACAAGATGGCTGCTAGAGCACCATCCATCACATCTCTATTCTAAGCAGTAGAAAGGAGGAAAGCACGGAAGAGGAAAAATTTTGCATTCTCCCAGCTGAGTCAGCTCCCTTGAAAGGACAATACCAGAAGCCCCACTCAACAGCTCTGCTCTCATCTCATTGGCCACCCCTAGGTTATAAAGGAGGCTGGGAAATACAGGCATTTAACTGGGTACTGTGCTGCTCCAAATAAAAGAAGGGTTCAATCAGAAAGTAAGACACACAGAATAAATACTGGGTGTAAACCCCGTCTCTACTAAAAATACAAAAATTAGCCAGGCGTGGTGACGTGCACCTGTAGTCCTAGCTACTCGTGAGGCTGAGGCAGGAGAATTGCTTGAACCCGGGAGGCGGAGGTTGCAGTGAGCTGAGGTCGCGCCATTGCACTCCAGCCTGGGCGACAGAGCAAGACTCTGTCTCAAATAAATAAATAAATAAGAATAAATACTGGGTGTGCCCAAGGGTGTGGAAAGGAGCCTGGGCTGCATTCTAACTACAATGAGAAGGATTTAAAAAGGGCTGCTGCGATCTGATTTACCAGATGAGAAGATCGCTCTGGCTACAGGTGGAGGGGGAACTATAACCGGGAGGAGTGGAAGCAGGGAGATGAGTTAGGTGCTGTTGCAATAATCCAGGTGAGAGATGAGGGTGGCTGGGCTAGGCTTCAGCGTGGAGGCAGTGAGAAGTGGCTGGATTTGCCTCTGCTTGGGGGCTAGTGCCAATAGATCTGCCTGAAAGATTGGGTGTGGGTATGAAGGAAAGACAGACACAAGAAGATGGATCCCAGGTTATGGGGCTGAGCCAGGAGGAAGATGCCATTCATGGGGTGGGAAGGGATGGGGAGAGACCCAGGACAGTGAAAGTTCTGCTTGGGTATATTGCTTTCGAGAGGCCTGTTAGGTGCGGAGTTCAACTGCTGAAGAGGTAGTTGGATGGGGAAGTTTGGGATTCAGGGCAGAGGTCACACCATTTTGGGAGCCACCAGTAAATGGCTGGTATTGAAACCCAGGGGCCAGATGAGTTCACTCAGTGAGAGGGTGTTGATGAAGAGAAGAGGGCCAAGAAGGAACCTTGGGGCACTTTGGCCTTTGAAGGCCAGAGAGCCAGCAAAGAAGGAGGAAAACAGGCCAGCATGGTGGAGAGGGAATGAGGGCAAAGTGCCAAATGCTGCGAGCATGGAGTACGATGAGAACAGGAATGCACCCGGGATGTTGCCACGTGGAGATTGGTAGGGACCCTGATAAGAGCCAAGAGCTATCGCAGTAGAGTGGGAGAGGAAGGCCTCAGAAAGAATGGCTGATGAGCAAGCGGACCTGCCAGGAAACTCTTCCCAATGGTGGTGTTGCTGTGGAGGGTGGGAGAGAAATGCACGGAGCTAGAGGGAACATGCAGTCTGGGGGTCCCCCACCAACAAGCCCTGGGGCTCCCACACCTCCACCACCAGGCCTCAGTGGTCATTTCACGGTTCCTGTCACTTGCACTCCAGCACAGAGGACATCACAGCCTGGATACAAGAGTTTTTTCCACCCACTCCAAGGATTGGGCTCAGAGGAAACAATTAGAAGCCTCCAGTTACTCTCTGGGGCTCTAAGGGCTCCTATCTGGAGACCTGGCCCTCTGGGCTCAGCCGCTAACAAAAGCCATCCCCTGTGTCCCCACGGTGACCGATCAAAGCGCCACCTGTAGTGAGTTATTTAAGGAGAAGAGCTGGGCTTATGGAGGAACTGTGGAAAGATCACAGGCTATCTTCAGAGAAGCTGCTGGTGGAATTCCCAAGTCCTTACTGGGTTTTGGGCTTGATTACCCACTTAGTGCCCAGCTGGTCATCATCATGTTTGCCAACGACCAGAGGGAAAAAAAATTGCCTCCAAAATTTATCAGCAGCCAGGTCACCACCTTTGCTGTGAGATGAAACTATATCTGAAGAATATTTATTCTGGGGAGAGGAGAAGGGGAACGGCAGAATGGTTCATTTCAAACTTTAGTGGCTTTGTCTGGGTTTTGCTCAATCCCCAGCTAACGGCTAAACTATCTGAACTCCAAACCAAAATAAATACACCTCTGAAGTGAAACAATGTTATTACATCAAGGCTGATGTAATGGTTCCAAACCATGAGAAAATAATAGTCCAGCATAATGGGTCCCTCTGTTTAGCCAGAGAAAAGGCTGGGCTTCTGGCTCCTTGTCAACTGGAATTTGGCGTTTTCTATCATTGTTGAGCTGGGTGTGTGTATCTGTGTGTGAGACCTAATTAACGATGCTTTAGGACTTGTGGTGTGAAAGTGTACAGATAGATATTAAAATATAATGGAGGGGTACAGAGTAGGTCTCTGGACCAACCCAAAGAAGGGCCCCTGCCTGCCCTACCCCTTGGGGCCCTCCCAGAATCAGCTTACCCCAGAGTGACATTGAGGATTTCGATGGCCCCTCCAGGTTCAGGGGTGGAAAAAGGTTATGTGGCTTAAAGGCTGTTTCATTGTGAGAGACAACTTCCAAATAGAAAGTGGTACCCGCCCCCAGGAACATATCTGCACGTGCTGCTCTGCACCCTTGGCTGTCTCCAGGCAGGCGGAAGCTGACTCCCACAGCCGAGCTGAGCTGAGCAGGGCACAGGTTTAACGAGGAACATCCACTGGGTTGACACTGCACCAATGGTGCCTACAGGCCTGCAGCCCCCACGCTCCTGCTAGCTCTGCCCCTGGGCTTGAGGGCTTGGTCCCTTGGGCTCTGTTCCCGTGTACACTTTACCAGGGTCAAGTCAGGCAGACGGTGCCTGGAAGACGCGCCCTCTCACCCTCCCCCACCTCACTGGAGGCTGCCGTAGGAAGACTTTGACATAGGGAGTCCCAGTGTGCCCGGTCATGTTCACAAGTCAGAGACATCTGCCAACTAATGAAACTGAGCGCTTCCAATTTCAGGTTCTCCATAGAGTGCAAAAGACTTTTTGGTTTGGGCTTTTTTTTAACATATCATTCATCAACACCAACTGTCAACCACATGCAGAACTCACAGCTAGCCTCCGCCCCCAGGTCCATGGGCTTCTTAATCAAATCAGGCCGAGGCATGCGTGGGGACAAACATGCATTGTGTCCTATCTCATTGAATCTTTACCACGAAATTATCGTTAATCCCTCTTTGCAGATGAGGAAACAGAGGCTCAGGGAGGTTTAGGAACTGGCCCGGCATTTCGTGTGTGGCATCTGGCAGCGCTACAGACCTCATCTGTAAGATGGGAATGACATCGCGCTCTGCGGAAGCTGTGTTAGTTTGCTAGGGCTGCCCTTACAAAGTAGCACAGACGGGATGGCTCAAACAACAAGATTTATTTTCTCACAGTTCTGGAGGCTGGAGGTCCAAGATCAAGGTGTCGGCATGGTTGATGTCTCCTGCAGCCTGTCTCCTGGGCTTGCAGGTGGCCGTCCTAGAGCCCTGTGTCTTCACACGGTCTTCCCTTTGTGTGTGTCTGTGTCTTAATCTCCTCTTCTTATAAGGACACCAGTCATACTGGATTAGGGCCCAACCATATGACCTCTTTTTACCTTGATTATCTCTTTAGAAGCCCTATCTTCAAATCTCCAAATACAGTCACCTTCTGAAGTGCTGGGAGTTCAGGCTTGGACATATGAGTTTTGAGGGGAGATGGCTCACAGCAGAGGTGCCGGCAGGGTCAGGGGAGACGATGTAGGCTGAGTGCCTGGAGCTGCGTGTGCCCCCGGCAGCCTCACTTGGGTCAGGGGTGGGATGGTGCATAGCAGGTTCTAAGAACCATCACTTGTCTTTACTGGGTGCCTGCTCCACAGCAGGCCATGGTAGCTGTGGGATGGCCTGGATAGGAAAGTGCAGCGAAGACCAGCAATTCCCACCACGGCGAAGCCATTCCAGAGAGACAGAGCAAGCAGGTGGGGCTCTGCAAATATGTTCAACCCGCCACATCCCTGCGGACAGCACAAGACTGTGCAGGCTCTCCCGGTGCCCTACAGCCTTGGGCTGGGACCTCTCTCTGACGGCCAAAGCAACCTGGACACCCTCCAGTTCTCATTTCTCCCCTATCTCCACGCAGCATGTAGCAGGGGGCAGCAAGAATTTGCTGAATGAGTGAAGAGATGTAAGTTCTGACGGACTCACTCTTCCTTCCCTGCCCTCATTTCTTTCCTACTGAAACTTCATTTCTTCCAGAACAAGAGGCTGGGCTCAGTAGGATTCTGGACTGGACTCACTGTCCACCAGCAGGGATGGGGTGCTTCCAAGTTGGGGCTACCCCTGGAGTGTCAGGCCCCTCGCAGACAGGGAGCGAGACCTCCTGAAAGCCCCACACGCACACACACACACACACACACACACACACACACACACACTCTCCATTCTTGGCTCACTCCACCCTTGCGTGGAGGATGGCAGGCTTGTAGTTCCCCCAACACACCAGCAGATGTTCAAGAGGGGCATCCAAAACCCTCCGGGAACAAGCAGCAACCAGATCTGAAGTGAGAAAGTGTCAGTGCCTCCCGATGGAGGGGCTTGGAACAAGTTCCCCGGGGAGGCTTCTCTGCAGGTTTTACCACCAGGCCCGACCCTCGGCTGTCTGGATCGGCTTAGGTGTGGTCTCACTTCAAGGCGGAAGGGAGAACTAGGTGACCTTTTGGGTCCCTTCCTGCCCTTGGATTTCAGGCAGACATTAACATCTGAGGTTGACAACAGCTGAGAGATCCCAGTGGCCCAAAGCCAGCAGTAACAGGGTGGCCCGGTCTGGGCAATCCACCTGGAGCTAACCAACAGGTAGAGTTGCAAATAGCAACGAGTCTGGCAGCTGCCAGGATTACCCATTTGACAAAGCAAGAAGCGGTGGATGCAACTGCTCACCCTCCGAGGAAACAGGAGCAGGATCCCTGACTGCCTGGCGTGGGTGTGCGTCCCCACAGGCATCACAAGAGGCACGCACACAGACAGTATCTTTGCAAAGAGGGTGGGAGGCCTGCTTGGGAAGCCTCTCCTCTCAGATGCTAACAAGCCTGATAAGAATCACAGCTTCCAAGCAAGACCTGTTCATGGTTATAGCACCTCATTTTCCCTCACCATATCCTCTAAGGGACAGAGAGCATGGGGGCCCCCTCAGTTTCATGGATGGGAGAAAAGAAAGAGTAAGAGATGGTCAAGAGCACATCACAGTTGCCCAAAACCCAGCGCATTTGCACCTACTGCTATGGTCGCCAGGCCTTTCTAGTCACCTTTTTGTTCTAGCCACCTCTGGAATTAGATTGGCTTTTTTTTTAAAGCCTGGTATAGAGTAGCACTTTATCAATCACCCACTAACCTTATCAGTCAATCAGGCAACCTACATACATTTTTGAAGGTCTACACTTGAGCTAGAACCCAGGAGATGTGGTGAAAACAATGATACCTTCTTTCAAAGAGCTTCATTTTGGGAACTCAAGACAGATACAAGAGAAACAATGGTAGCGAAGGCAAGACTCACATGATGAAGGACCCAGGCAACTTGGGTGTCCAGAGGAGTCAGAGGCCTGTGGGGCAGGCAGGGAGGCCCAGGGAACAGGCAGGGCACATGCAAGGCCTGGAGGGCAGCTTGGAAGGAGAAGTTGCTGGAGATGAACGACATTCTAGGCCACCAGCAAGGGTATGGCGGAGACACAAGCAAGTAACGGGCACGAGCCAGAGGAGGTGGGTGGGGCAGGCCTCCTAGGTTAAGGAGGGGAGCTGCCACCAGACACCGTAACAGCTTGGGAGCTAGGGAAATTTTCTGCACAAAGCAGGACTTCCTGAAAGCATTTCTGAAGTGACTGCTGCACACAGATGTGCATCATTTTCCGGCGTGGAGGAGGCCTTCAGTGGATGTGCACGCCATTGAACCGCCTAGCACAGCACCAACTGTGAAAGAGATGGAGGCTGTTTCACTGTCCAGGGCACTGAAGGCTCCAAACAGAGCCCCCGCGAGCCCCGGCGCTTCTCTGGTTATTCAGTGCCTGTGGCTTTCTCAACAGGTTAATAACACACACTTGCATGCACACAAGTTGAGTAAGACACAAGAACATACTAATTGACTTCATTTTTGTTAAAACTATGTATTTGACATCTAAGCCTCCAAGTTAGAAAGGTCTCTGCATCTGCTATTGGTGGCTGAATTTGGGGATTCTGTGTACTCTCTTCCCACAGAGCATGGAGGAGTTGAATAACAGAAGCCTGGGCTGAGCTGGTTTTTTCCTGTGTCTGACTCTGGGCTCCCTCTGAGCGCCCCTGTGTGCCTTCCCTCAGGCCCCTCTTCTGCTCGGAACCTTCCCTGGCTCGCTGCTGGCTGCAGTGCCTTGTCCAAGCGCCTCCACCAACATTTGCCTCCGGAGTCCCTCATTCCTCCCACGCTTGTGTCTATTGAGTTCTCGGTACGGGCCTGCGTGGTGTTTACATCCTGTTGAGGCAAACTGAAAATAAACATGAAAATAATCAAATAGGCAAAACAATTGCATGTTGTGATTAGTTAATAAGGAAACAAGAGTCAGAGCAAGAGTCGGTGGCTCTCCCAATGGAAGTACTGCTGGAGCCGAGACCCAAGGTGACAGGGGCTTACGGAAGTGAGGTGTGAGGACTGGGGCGGTCCAGGCAGCAGGGACCACATGTGCAGAGTCCCTGCAGCACAGCGCTGGGTACAGTGAAGGCATCAGGAGATGGCCAAGGGGGCTGGAGCATGGTGGGCAAGGTCCCAAAACAAGGTCGCACGAGGCTTTGAGGGCTGTAGTTGGACTTCTGCCTTGTCCTAAACCCTTTCCTTCCCCTATAATCCCCCATGGTCAATGGAATCACCGAACCCCTTCCCTTCCCTCCGCTCCCACATTCAGCTGGCCACCAAATCCTACTGATTCTATTTCAGACTCTCTCCCAACTCTCCACCCTGTTCTCTTCCCCCTACCTTATTCTGGGTCCTCACCCTCACCCACCTCAACAAGTCTACAGACCCAACCATCTCTCCTCACCTCCAGCCCAGCTTCTGGCATGGGGGCTGAAGGCACCATCAGGCAGCTTCCTAAAGCACACATCTGGCCCCAGCACTCGTGCCTGAAGACTCCTGTCTACACTGGCAGCTGTTGGAGCTGGGCAGTGGGCACACGACCTTCTACATGTTTGAGTTTTGTATAATAACCACCACAAACAAGACAAAACAACAAAAACCCTCCTTCTACCCAGAAGACCTGCCTTCTTGTCTTCTCCCTAAACGAACGAGCTGTGCCGGCACCCGAGTACCCAGCTACAGACCCGAAGCCCAGGGGCTCCCAGTGACACAGGGACAGAGGGTGTGGCAGCCTCGGGAGACCGTCACAAGGAAGCCTTGAGTCCCCCGACGCCCCACACATAGGCCTGTGGTTGTGCCTCAGGGAACCCAAAGCGGGAAGGTGGCTGGCAGGCATTCTCGGGATGACACCAACCCGGCCAAGCTCCTTTCCAGGCAGTTTCACAAGAGTCCCTGATTGTGTCATGTCTTTGCAGAAAAATGAGGAGCAGGACCCACAGCCACGGCCAAGGTCTGTGTTCAGACTCGTCCCTGATGTGACACTAACTACACCCACTCCCACAATGCACCTGTTTGTAAAATGTTTCTCAGTGGGGCACGGTGGCTCACGCCTGTAATCCCAGCACTTTGGGAGGCTGAGGTGGGTGGATCACCTGTTGTCAGGAGTTCAAAACCAGCCTAGCCAACATGGTGAAACCCCATCTCTATTAAAAATAAAAAAAATTAGCCAGGCGTGGTGGCACGCGCTTGTAATCCCAGCTCCTAGGGAGGCTGAGGCAGGAGAATTGCTTGAACCTGGGAGGCAGAGGTTGCAGTGAGCCGAGATCGCTCCATTGCATTCCAGCCTGGGTGACAAGAGTGAAACTCTGTCTCAAAAAAAAAAAAAAGCTTCTCAAAAGAGCTCATGTAAATAAAGCATTAAGGGGTAATGTCTCTTTGGTGCTGCTGCCGAACGTTTCAGAAGCGACAAAGGACAATGAGCAGCTGCTTCCCACGATGCTGGTGAGTTCCCGCATCAGCTCCCTTGGCCTGAACAGAAACAGTGGCTGGGCGTGGAATGGCCTGAACTCGGCTACTGGTGGCACCACACTTAAAGATACGTTGAAGCCTTTGACTGCTCCAGGTGTAGACAACCTTGGAATCCATCCCAAGTGAATTCATTTCCACTGCTGCCTGTACTTGTCCCACCCACACGCTCCCATCTTCAGAGAGCCCTCCTCGCTCCACTTTTCCTCGGCCATCAGGGTGCTTGGGTGTCTGTCACCGGGACAGGCTCTGAGCCTGGCATGAATCTGAGAGAAAGCAGATCTTCATAAGCCAGAGTCTTAAAGAAGTTGGGTTTAGATGCAAAGGAAATTTGTGCCGCGTGAAGAAGGGATAACAGCCCAATGAGGAGTCAACATTGCCTGATCCACGGCCACTCGACTTTCTATCCATGGGTTTTTCAGTTTCTGTCTTTCTAAGCTCTTCATAGGAATCCAAAGTGGGGGCCGGGTGCAGTGGCTCACGCCTATAATCCCAGCACTTTGAGAGGCCGAGGTGGGTGGATCACCTGAGGTCAGGAGTTCAAGACCAGCCTGGGCAACATGGTGAAGCCCCGTCTCTACTAAAAATACAGAAATTAGCCAGGTGCGGTGGCACGTACCTGTAATCCCAGCTGCTCAGGAGGCTGAGGCAGGAGAATTGCTTGAGCCCGGGAGGCAGAGGTTGCAGTGAGCTGAGATTGTGCCATAGCACTCCAGCCTGGGCAACAGAACGAGATTCAGTCTCAAAAAAACAAAGACAAAAACAAAAACAAAACAAAACAAAAACAAACAAAGCAAGAGAGAGAGAGAGAGGGAGAGAAAGAAAGCAAGACATATCCAAAGTGAGGAGCAACAACGGGTGTCTCAGGACTGTCCTCCAAGCCTAGTAACTCGGGGAATGACATCAATCATATCTTCATGCCTCACCCACCCTTGGAAAGATGAGTGGGATTAGGAGCCAAGGCATTCAGTACAAGTGGACTGGCCCCCTCAGAGCAGCCGACACTGGGCCCCTCCCAGGCCTCAGCTTGCTCATCTGCGCAAGGCGGGCCGCACCTGCCCTTCTCCCTGCACAACAGCTGTTGTGAGGCTGAGAGAGCAGGGCACACCAAGCGCACCCCAGCACCAGCCATGATGGTCCACGCTTAAACTGGAGATTGTATGGGATCCAGTGGTCAAGTTGCCCTGGGTCATCCCAGCAGGTGAGTGGCAGTGCCCAAAATAATACTCTGGTGTCTGTGACCCCAGGGCCAGACCGTCCTTGACAGCTGGTTGGAGGAAGTTGTTGGTCAGCTTGAGAGAGGGCAGGTGATGGCCCTTGGGCAGGTACAGGACTTTCTGCAAACCTATGGGTGCTCTTCTTCTGAGAGTGCCTCAACAATTTCTTATTTTTGTTGTTTTTTTTAATCTTCTCAGTGGGCCTGGCCCAGGAGTTTCGGGCCTTTATTAAGCAGTGGAAGTACATTGGAAACACAAGGCCCTGACCTCCTCATCCTGCCCACACTGGTAGCAGAGTAACAGCTGGACCTCCAGAGACACCTGAGGTCCCGCCTTCCAGCCCTCAGGCAGAAGACCTAACAGCTGTGTGGAATATTCCCCCATCACGACCTTGGTCTGGACACAGCTCCAGGTTGCCCTTCCTAAGGCAACGTCACCCTGACCTGGCCCCGTGGGCGACTTAGGGGTAACTCCTGGGGAGGGGGTCTTGCTCACTGAGGCTTTTGCAGCCTGTGCCTCTGCAGTGGATGAAGAGTTTCCAATGGCCTAATTTTCTTCCAGGGAGTAAAACTTAAGGTCTGGAAGAAGAGCTCACTGTTTATAAATGTCCTAGAAATAAAAGAGCTTAAACATGAGGGATAAAAACATGGTTCAGTATCTTGGGGTTCTTCATCAGATTAGCGAGGCCCTAGAGCAGAAAACCACGGCTGACCTGAAGGACTGATAAAGCCGTGGTGGCTTCCTGCATTCCTCGTGGCCACAAGCCCTGGACTTACCACACCAGGCTTCCCCCTAGCAGGTCCCAAGAGCTCCGCAGGAGAAAGGAGGGAGATAGCTACCGGGCACTGGACACCTGCTGTGTGCCCTCGAGGCTGACAGACTTCTCGTATTTGATTTTCACCACCCCATTAAAGTTGGCACTATCACATTTTATAAGTGAACCCTGAGCCTCCAGAAGGTTTAGTAATTGCCAGTCAACAGCTCCTGGGTGGCAGGGCCAGGACAGGAATCCAGGTCTGCCTAAGCCCACAGCCCACGCCCTTCCCTTTCTGGGCACTACGTCCAGGAACACGGTGCCCCCGCAAGCACTCAGCACCCGGGTCAGTCAGGAGAGAGAGGTGGGGTGGAGGAAGGTGAGGAGCAGGGGGGCAGCCGGTCAGCCGCTTAGAAGGCTTAATTAAGCAGAGAGACAAGGAGGGCTTGCCCCACGACAGAGACTCCGCACACATGGGGAGGTGGGCTTGGGAGACCTCAAGGAGACAGAACTAACAGGGACGGAGCAGCTGGCTGACTTATACCTGTCCTCCCTGGCACCCCAAAATATAGTGGGCTGTGGGGACAGGGCCACAAGGAACAGACCCAGAAGACAAGGTGATGTTGCTGTTGTCTGGCATGAAGGTGGCAGCTACTATACATTCCGGAAGGAGAGGCCGTGGAGGAGGAGGGGAGGCCCAGGCAGGAGCCCGGGGAATACTTTTCCCCTCTACCCTGCCACGGAGGCCGGCCCATGCTGGAAAGGGCAGAGCTCCTCAGAGACCCAGGAAAGGGCAACGTGACACAGTCTAGCTCGGCTCAAGCCTGGCCAAAAGGCCAAGGCGTGGGAACTGCAGACGCTGGGGCTGCTGTGACCGAGGTGGCTCTGGGCTGGTCACCAAGCCGAGCCCAAGGCAGTGGAGCCAAGGCCATTGCAACAGAGGAGGAGGAGGAGGGGGGAGGAAGCAGCAAGGGAGACGCTTTTCAAAAAGTCTGACATTGAGAAGTGGATACATGAGAAACGAGGGTGAGGGTTTTTTTTGTTTTTTTGTTTGTTTGTTTGTTTGCTTTTAAGATAGGGACTGTTGGGACATATTTGCAGACAAGAAGGAATGGAGCCAGGGAGACAAAGATTTAAACTGTCCAAGAGAAAAAGTGTGCACAGGGCAGAGCTGGCGAGGAGCTGGGGGCGGGCGGGGGCCCAGAACCAAGGGCACAAGCAGATACGGGTTTTTGTTTGCTTTTTATTTTTTTAGAGACAGGGTCTCTCTCTCTCTCTCTCTCTTTCTCTCTCTCTCTCTGTCACCCAGGCGGGAATGCAGTGAAACGATCATAGCTCACTGCAGCCTCCACCCCCTGGTCTCAAGAGATCCTCCCATCTCAGCCTCCTGAGTGGCATGACCTCAGGCACATACCACCACGCCTGGCTAATTTTTTATTTTTTGTAGAGATGGGGTCTCATTATGTTGCCCAGGCTGGGTCTCGAATTCTGGCTTCAAGCGACCCTGCCACCTCGACCTGCCTAAGCACTGGGATTACAGGCATGAGCCCCCACACCCAGCCACAAGCAGATAAGTTTAGATTTGAAGGGAAAAGACACTTTATCCTCTAAGACAGAAGAGAAGGACGAGAGAAAGGGAGGTGGAAATGAGAAGTGCTCAGGTGGAGGGGCTGAATTTCACATAAATGACACCGAACAACCCAGAAAAGCAAGAGGCACAGGCACAGCAGAACACACAAGAGGGCTACTGGTTCTGCGTTAGTTAGGGCACCCAATGCTAGCTGCCGTAACAAACAAACACCCAAGCCTCAGGGGCTTGACCCAGTGACAGTTTGTTTCTCATTCAAAGTCCAATGCCAAGGTCGCAGGGCAGTGGCAGCCTTCCACATCGCCATTCAGGGACCCGGGCTCCTTCCCCCCAGTGTCCATGCCATCCCCTGGAGAGGAGCGAGCACGTGGAGAATTGTGTGAGAAGCTTTCCGGGCAGGCACGGAAACAGCACACACTTCTGCCCACATTTCACTGGGCAGGCCTGGGTGCCACAGCCACACTGGGCAAGAGGCCAGAAAAAGTAGTTCCACTGGGTGCCCAGGAGGAAAAGGAAACAGATTTTGATGGAAACACAGCCATTTCTGCCACCAGGTAAGGGCTCAAATGAAGAAGAGAAGATTCCAGTAGTGTGAGTTCATGAGTAGTTGCTGCAGCCACCCCAAGAGGTGACAGGAAATGAACCAACCCCTTACGCCTGGGTCCTCACAGCAAACCTTTTGCAAAAACTCTGAAGACATTGAATATATCTCCCCGGCCCACCCTGTGCATCCAACGTGTGACACAGAGCGCTGCATCCCTGCCCCAGGAAGGCCCCCAGCTCAGGTTTGTCATTGCTCAGCACCTTAGATGTAAAGTATTTGCAGTAAAATGCCTTCCATGATTCAAAGGCATGAAGCCCCAACACTGGCATTCCAGACATCCCACTTAGAGTTCACAGTCATTGCTGGGCATCAGCCTACCTTCAGCCTCCCGAGGTAGATGGAGGGGTTCCTGCCGGTCCATCACAGCCAAAACAGCTCAGAAAGAACAGTGTATAAAGAAGGCCTTCGTAGCCGGGCATGTGGCTCATGCCTATAATCCCAACACCTTGGGAGGCCAAGGTAGGAGGATAACTTGAAGCCAGGAGTTCGAGACCAGCCTGGGCAACATAGTGAGACACCCCCCCCCATCTCTACAAAAACATAAAAATTAGCTGGGCATGGTGGCACAAGCCTGTATAGTCCCAGTTACTTGGAAGGCTGAGGAGGGAGGATTCCTTGGGCCCAGGAGTTCAAGGCTGCAGTGAGCTACGATCACACCAGTGCACTCCAGCCCGAGTGACAGAGTGAGACCCTGTCTCTATTTTTAAACTTGAAGAAGAAGAAGAGGAAGAAGAGGAAGAGGAAGAGGCAGAAGAAGGGGAAGGGGAAGGGGAAGAGGGAGAGGGAGAGGGAGGGGGAGGGGGAGGGGGAGGAGGAGGAGGAGGAGAAGGAGGAGAAGGAGAGGAAGAGGAAGAGGAAGAAGAAGAAAGAAGAAGAAGAAGAAGAAGAAGAAGAAGAAGAAGAAGAAGAAGAAGAAGAAGAAGAAGAAGAAGAAGAAGAAAGCAGCCCTTATGAAAATCTATATATCTCAAGGATATTTTTCCCTTGACTCTGGTTCTAGGAATTGGCTTTTCCAACAGGTACCCTAAGTTTCCCAACCTTCCATTTGTCACAAACAAGGATATTATCCTCTGTAAAAAAAAAAAAAAAAAAAAAAAAAAAAACAAAAAAAAACTTTCCCAGGCCTGTTTGTGAAAGCTGTGCTGGCCATCCTGCCCGCACCAAGAAAGCATAGGTGCTCGTCATCCCACAGGGGAAGCCGTGTGAGTGCTGTTGATAGCCTGTTGCTCTAATCCAGAAGCTTTCCTATACATAGCTGTTGAAAACCATCAGCGTTGGAGGGAGCAAAAGAAACACTGGGCTGATAGATCAGAATGATTTAGGAGAGGCAAATCCACACACACACACACACACACACACACACACGTGTTGTGCGGATCTGGCAAAATCTGTAACTATGGGGAGAGAGGGGTGGGGAGAGGGGAAGAAAACAATTGAGCCCCAGAGGCATCTGGAAATGAATGCTAGACTCTGTCTGGGTGTTGCTCAGTGGTGACCTACCTTCCCAGGGGCCTTGCCAAGGTGTGGTAAAGGCGCAGGCTCTGCTGATGGCTCGTTTCATCCCTGCTGGAAGCAACTGGGGAGCTGCTTCAAAGTTGCAGTGTCCTTCGAGCAGCAAAGATCCAGCGATGCCAGGGCATGAGAAGGGCATCTCTCCCATGCAAGTGTGGTGAGCAGACAGGCGTCTACCTGCACAAGGTGTGTTTATGGGCACAAAGCCTCCAACTCATGTGGTCAGGTTAGAGAACAGAAGCTCATTCATTCCCTATTTGCCCCAAAGCCTAACTCTTCTCCTTTAGTTACTTGGAGTGAACAACTACTATCCCACAAGGACCCAGGCCTGGTGGGTTCTAGCACAGAGCACTTGTAGTCCAGGCACCATTGCCCCGGAACAGAAAAGATGAGATTCTAGAGACACCTCCCCGACACTCCCCTCCCTTTCTGCCACATTTGGCCATGTCTGATGTTGGCCCACAAAGTTCCACCAAAAACATCCACCGCCCACTATTCCTGCAG